>NW_023494378.1:4143841-4302952 GCF_011100635.1 Trichosurus vulpecula
CCATGGAATAGGCATATGTGTGGTTATATAGGCCATTGGCCATCAAGGATCAAATGAGATAATATATTGAAAGTCCTTTGTAGTTTTAAAGCACAATATAGATTGCAATTATTTAGTCCCACAATGTATCCATGTCACACACTTTATTTAAAGTTTTATTATGAACTTGATAGTCATCAACAAACAAAACATTTTCATATTAAAAGGCCATAGAAAGAAGATTGAATATGAAACCATGAATCTACCATGTAGAGCTTGTTTTTTTTAATATGGTAGTAAAAACATTGCCCTTCTTGTCTATGTTCTTTCTTAAATTCCTTCTATTCTCTTCTGCATATTTAAAAAAATGTTTAATCAATTTTCTTTTCTTTCTTTTCTTTTTCCTTTTTTCTTTTTTGGCATCACTTTCATTACAACCCTACCACTCCTGCTACTTTCCACAACATTCAGTCAACCACAAACATTATTAAAGCAGCTACTATGTGTCAACACTGGGCCAAGCTTTGGGGAAGCAAGGAAAGGCAAAAGACAGTTCTTGGGCTTGAGAAGCTCCACTTGAAGCTTAACCATGGTAATCAAATAATTGTAGTCTAGCAAAATCCCTTTGTATTGTATTGCACATGAAATATGTGTGTATACCACATACTTTTGGAATGTCGTGCTGTATAGTACCATGCAACGTGACAATGCATAAAGTGTAAGCTGGGGAGTCAAGAAGTCTTACCTTCCAGATCTGCCTCTGACACATACTAGCTAGCTCTACGACCAAGCACAGTTCCCTCAAATATTTCTCTAAGGCCATAAGTTAAATGTAAGTTGCTGATCTGCACTGGTGGGAAGAGTTTCCTCATTGGGAGGACCTCATACTGATGATTCCAAATACATGCACAAAATAGAACCGTGTAAGAAAATATTATTCACAGTCACCTTCAATCTGCTATAAGATAAGCCAAGGTTCATAAAAATTAAGCTTTATAATTTAATATTCATATTTTATTTTTTATCATTTCTATTATTTTATTTTAGCTCACCGGCACAATTTCTTCATTCATGATGACACTGTATCAAACTCCCTGGGTGTTCCCTATGACTACACATCTCTGATGCACTACAGCAAAAATGCCTTCCAAAAAGGCCCAGAACCAACAATTATAACTAAAATCCCTAAGTTCCTTGATGTGATTGGACAAAATATGGATTTAAGTAAATATGACATTGAAAAATTGAATAAACTCTACAACTGCCGTAAGTATCCTGACCTCTAGGGAACCATGGCTATTTCCATTTGCTCTGAGGGGGAAAATTTCAACCTAATAGTTTCCTGCAATTAGGAAAAAATTAGTCATAATGAAAAATGAGGGAAGAACAATTAGAATTAAATCTGCATTGCTGCAACATAGTGTTTTAGGGAGGAAGTTTGGGGGCAGTGGGTTTGAAGTCAGAAAACCAAGAGCCGAGTCATGGCTTTGCATTGATTAGCCTTGTCACTTTGGGCAAGTCAATTGCCCCACTTTCCTCTTCTATGTAATAGAAGTACTATTTTTACCAACCTCTAGAGATTCATTATGAGGAAGGCTGCGTAAAATGTAAATCACCACATAACTGTAAGCTGTTATTGGATCATGATTATTGGAATGAGTTTTAATTGTTTCCCTCCTAGAGAGAAAACTCTCCCTACCAATGTAGCTTGATGGATACTTTATAATTTATGGTCTTAGAGTGGTGCCTTAGGGTACTGAGAGGCTAAACGATTTGCCTAGAGTAACTCCCACTAGACTCGTGATCAGGAAATGTTTTTTCCTCTTTCTTTGTGTTTGTAGTGCTTAGCACAGTGTCTGGCATGTAGAAAGTGCTTTATAGCAATCAATGTTGGTTGAATGACTAACACAAGCCTTATGTGTCAGAAGCAGGACTTGACCATAAATACTCCTGATTTCCACACTAGCCCTCTAACCACTATACCCCATTGACTCCTTTAAACACTATGTGGCTACAAGGAAGACTCAATGGCGTTCTTCTTCTAAATAGATCTTCTTCCTGATCTGGAAATATATCTGATCTTTCATAGGATATGGATTTACAATTGCCCTTGGAAATGTCAGTTTGGTATTAGGGTTTATTTTCTAGACAGATTTCGGAAGGACTGCTACAGAGCCAGAAATAGGTGTATTTGACATAATGAAAACTGTTTTCAGACAGTACCTGGAGGACAATGAAATGTACAAATTCCTAAAGAGGAGAGATGGAAGCTCAGCCAGTTCAGTAATTTGAAGAAACAGGAAGAATTAGGCATTGACTCAACACATCCCTTAATAACATTTCCAAGTCAGGGCATCTTTACCAAGCTGTGGGGTTCCTTTCTATTTTGGCTATGTGAGCCGGCATTAATCAGAGCTCCTTAGGCTACTCAGCTCATTGCCCAAGATTGCTGGCCTCCTCCCCCTCAATGCTTTTCTTATTACTCAACTCAGTTATTCATTGAACTAAAAATAGGTGACCTCCTGACTAGAGAATCATTCAATGATTTTTGCCTTCTGTAGCTTCTTCAAAAACCTTTTTGGATTCATGTGATTTTGAACTGAAAAATATCTGTGGCATGATTCAAAGCTCAGAAGATAATGGTGACTGGCAGAGAGTTTCACAGGTGCCTGCTGGGCCTGACACTGATCAAACATATCTGGGCAAGTGCAGAGGTAACTATTAAGAGTTGGATCTTACATACCTTTCTTTGCTTTCTTCAGCAGGCCTCTTAGCATTTGTCTTGACCAGCTTAGTAATGCCCTAAATTAGGATTACAGATTTAGAGCTTCTAGGGACCTCAGAGGGCATCTAGTCCAACCTTCTCATTTTACAGATGAGGAAATTGATGTTCACAGAGAGTAAGGGACATGCCCAGGGTCACACAGGTAGCCAGTGCCAGAGACCTGATGGGGACCCAGGTATTCTTGATTCCTGGTCTAGGAAGTTTATCTCCTACACCAGGCTGGTGCTGTAATGGAAGAAGCTAAGCTAGGCAGAATGGGGTCTTATTTCTAAGCTCTATCAGTCTTCTTAGACTTATTATCTAGTTTTAGATTTATTTTAAGAGCAGTTTTGGAATTTGACTGTAGCAAATTAAAATGATTAAAGTCTTCTCCCTTACCTTCCTGCAACTGTAACATCTTACTGAGATTGGACAGTAGTAAGTGATTCTGGCATCCTAGAGCTCTGGGTTGGAATCCCACCTCTGATTTTACTTCCAATATGTCTCTTAACCTCTTCAATTCTCAGTTTCCTCTGGAGGGTGGATTTTAATCTCCAGATTTTTGGTCTGTAGTTCAGATCCTAGGCTTCCAACGTTGAGGAGAGATGGCTTAATCAAGTGTGTGTGTGTGTGTGTGTGTGTGTGTGTGTGTGTGTGTGTGTGCACGCATGCACAGGAGGGAATTTAGAAAGATTTGGGTGGTTATGGATTCTTTCCATTCCTTAGGAACTCTACTGGTGACAGGTGAGAGGGAAGGAAAGAAGGTGATAGGGTAGGGGAAAGAGAAGGAGCCACAATCTCAAGCCTTCTTTACATTCAGGACAAATCAGAGCAGTTGTCTGCCTGCCCATTTAGGCAATTCCATTTGCATCAAGCAACAGGCTGGGTTTGAAGCGAGTGTCTGAGAAAGGATGGAAGAGAGAGGGAATTTTTATACCTCTCTTTGCCATTCCACAGGGTATTTTACTAGACTCTTCAGAGCCAGAAGAGGAGAAATGGATAAGATGTAATTTTCTAGAGAAAAGATCTCTCTCTCTCTCTCTCTCTCTCTCTCTCTCCCCCATGCTTTTTTTCTCAACTTCTCAGGTGGTCAAAGCAAGGGAAAATTGTTTGTAGATGACATCTCATTTATTCTGTTACATATTTTCCTTTGTAGTTTGGTTTGGGCTAAAGTCATCTTAAAACACAAAATTGTTAACTCCAAACTTGATATTTCTGTTTCTGGTAACAGAAATGTAAATCGAGATACTAAAACGTAGAACTTTTACAGTAGTTTGGATGGCCACTAAGGACACTAAGAGAGGACACTAAGAGAGATAGAATCCTAGACCTAGAGGTTCAGAGCTAGAAAGGGTCTCAGAGGCCATGTTGTTCAACGCCTTCATTTTACAGTTGAGTAAATTGTGGTGCAGGGGAGATAAGTGATTTACTCAAAGTAACAGGGGCAGTGTCAAAGCTGGAATTTGAAGCCATGTCCTCTGGCTATTGAGACTATATTCTTTCCATTGTAAAATCATGAATAATCACTTCTTTATAAACTGCCTGGAGTCTAAGGAAACAGGCCTTGGGAGCTCCCTTTCTTAATCATCTCATGGAATGATTTTTGGGTAGGTCAGGGAAAATATGCTAAGGGAAAAGTAAGACTGCTCTTGTGTTCAGGGGATGGGGGAAACAGGAAGGTTAAGGAAGAGGAGGGCAGGCTGAAGTAGGTATCTGAACTCACTTTTTTTCTTTTCCTTGAGCTTGAGAATTATTACTTACAATCATGTAATTTGTTAGGATATTTTGTTCTTTCTACAAATATATTGTCTTTCCCATAAAATGTGAACTCCTAGAGGGCAGGGCGCATATTTTATATATCTCAGTGTTTACTTTGAACATAGGGGCTGCTAAACAAAAAATATTGAAGAAACCCATAAGTACCTAGTTAGGAAGCAAATAACCCACTCTGACCAGCCCCATGATCTTCCTGATGCAAATTTTATTCAGAAAGTTGAGTAAGTAGAATTATAGTGATAGAATATTAGAGCAGTAAGGAACTTTGTGAAGATCGAATCCAAGTTTTATACTTTCAGAAATCTGAGAATTTTTACAAATGAGAAAACTGAGAGTCAGAAAAATGAAACAATTCATGAAATTGGGACTGTCTAAACTGGATTGGTCACTAGGGAAACTGAGGCAGGCATTTCCCTGTGCATAGAGTAATAGTTCTTAAAGGCCCCACATCCTCCATCAGCTACATTTCTCCATTGGCCTCTGAGAGTGGAACTCAAGGGAGGCAGCATGGTATAGGGGGACACCTACCTGAAATCAGAGGATCTAGGTTCAAAATCTATTTTTGTCTTTGGGAATATCACTTAATCCTGCTGTGCCTAATTTTCCTCTTTGTAAAATGAAGAGACTAGACTACATGGCACATGAGGTACCTTTCACAGCTCTAGATCTCTTTTCTGGATAGAGTCAGGAGAGACCTTAGTTCAAATCTGGCCTCAGTTGCTCACTAGCTATGTGGCACTAGGCAAGTTACTTAAAAAAGTCTCTGTTTGCCTTGGTTTCCTCACTTGTAAAATAAGGTTAATAATAGCACCTACCTTCCAGGGTTACTGTGAGGACCAAATCAGATAGCTGTAAAATTCTTAGCTCAGTGAACAGATAATAGAAAGCACAATATAAATGTTAGCTATTATTATTTTCATCGTCATGATTGGCTAGTAAGAGACAAGAATTCAGGAAGAGTGCCAATCAGGGCAGACTATCAAAAGGCCTTATTTTCTTCATCATCACTGTTTCTTTTATCCTCAGAACTGAAGTGTATTTACATTTCCTGAGATGATGTTCAAATCCTTGGCTTGAATTAATCCTAATATATGCAGTTGTGGAAACTACTTGTTAATTGTTGCAATGAGCCCCTCTCCTCATTTGGTCTCCCTTCTTCTTTTCTCCTGTTCCTGATGGGTGTTTCCCTAGGGGCACATTCCGTAGAGCACTTCTTTTCTTACTGTGGAAGGAATGGGAAAGCATGTGTGCAGATTTGGAAGGATCTCCAACCTGGAGTCAAATTTTCTGTGTAGACATTCATGCTTCAGAAATCACCAAATATGCAAATCAAGGCTTATTTTTTGATTTGTTGGATGTCTCGATTTAGAAAGTGATGGAGAAAATGATCATGTAGATTAAACATAAAAATCTGTCATGCCTACATGGTTTTTTTTCCCTCCACAGAATTCTGGTTGTTAAATATTTACCAGCACACCCCTCAACCTGCATCATTCTGCCTGGGTACTGTGGCAGGGTTTGAAGTGACATTTGAAATGACATAATGGTGTTTGGCTCTTTTAATCTTCCCATGCCTCAGTTTCCCCTTTTGCCAAATCTGGTTAGGCATGGAGCCATGAAAAAATGAATTGATTTACTATTGTAAATGTGAGGGGTTTTTTGGTTTTTTTACATGTACATGGCTAATATTTCACTTCGTATTGATTCAGTGAACTAATTTTTCAAATCCTGACTGTAGCTTAAGTTGTAGTATATACATACACACACATGCATGCACACACACATGATAAGCTTATCATGGCTTCATATATTAAGATTAAGTCCACCTATCTGTGAAATTTCCCTTCTGGAGCCAAGATCTTCAAATGTAAAATCTCTTCTTTGTACTCTCCCAGGCTGTGGTTTCTTTATGCACTTCAACAGCAGCTCTGTGAATGTTGGGGAAAAGGCAATCCTGGAAAGCCGCATATTTCACCCCAAGAGAGCGTTTCAGTGCTTGCAGTTTTATTACTACAACAGTGGTAACAAAGATGACCAGCTCAAGATATATGTCAAGGTGTATACCTCAGAACATAGTAATGGCTCTCTTACTCTGGCGGATGAAGTAAAAGGTATGAGCTTTCACCCTTGGGGAATTAAGGTTGATTTCGGGCTGAAAACTTCTGTAGCTCTTTACTTCCTTGCATAGAACTTGTAAGAGGCTTTCCCTCTTTATAATGCTAGGCTTTAGGTAGTTTGTGATGTTCATGGGGCTCTTAGCTGGAGAAGATCGTAGCATTCATCTGGTCCAAGGTTTCTGTTTTTATTTTGTCTTTCCTATGTGACCCTCGACAAATAATTTAATTTCTCTATGCTTAATTTCCTTTTCTCTAACATGGGAGTAATAATAGCACCTTTCTTGCAAGATTGCCATCAGGATCAAATGAGGTTTTGTAAAACTGTTTTGCAAACCTAAAAGCACTACATAATTTCTAGCTATTATCAGTATTAGTTCTCATATTCTTGTGAGCAGGACAGAGGTAAAACTTGATCTCTAAATATGGCTGCTTGTCTAGCTCTACATAACCCTAGAAAAGATTGGGAGGTTACTTCATTGGTTACTGGAAAAGTTCTCAAACTTTCCATCAGGTCTTGTGAAATGAAATCAGGAAGTAAAATGCTTGGAGGGTGGATGGAACTATGGCATAGAAACTTATTGACTTATGACGTACCATTTAGTCCTGGAAGCTATGAACTATTCCTGTTCATTAGTAAGTGACTCAGTAATTGATTAACTTTAAAAAAAATCAACATTTCTCTTCTATTATAGATCAACCCATTGGAACCTGGCAACTCTATCATGTACCATTGGCAGTTTCCACCAAATTCAGGGTGGTATTTGAAGGAACTCGAGGTATTGGCACATCAGCTGGTGGTCTCTCCATTGATGACCTCAACCTTTCAGAAACACGCTGTCCTCATCACCTTTGGAAGATAAGCAATTTCACACAACTCCTGAGTTCAAGGGGAATCATTGTTAGCCCTCCATTTTATTCTCCTACTGGCTATGCCTTTCAAATTTTGTTGGATTTAAATAATCAGACTAAGATAGGGATATACTTCTCCCTGATCTCTGGAGCCAATGATGAACAATTACAGTGGCCGTGTCCATGGCAACAAGCCACAATGACGCTATTGGATCAAGATCCTGATATTCGTCAGCGCATGTCCAACCAGAGGAGTATGACTACAGATCCATTTAAAAAATTTGGTTTGTGAATTGTTTTCTTAATTCCTGATACAATATGTAATTTCACTGGAAAGCTGGGTAGGGAGGGAAGGGAAAAGAAGGAAGAGAAAAAAGAATGAAACTCAAACTAGATTGCTTATCATTTAATAATGACCACCAATAGTTCTGGTACAGGATTCCATAGTCTTTGGAAAAGGAGAGCTTGTGAGGGAATATTGCAGTGGTTGTGGGGAGGTGAGTGTCAAGAACAATGGGCAGTAAAAGCTCCGACACAGAAACTTGGAATGGGAAGGTTGGCCACATGAAAAATATGGGCTGATGCAAAGGTTAATCCTTCCCCTTAATTAATTCTCAACCTCTCCCATTCCTGTTCCCTGTTCAATTTACTTTCCTGGCTACCCCTTGTGCTGCCCAAATACCTCGGTAACACCAAGATTGTATATGATAGTGGCATAATTCAGTTTTTGAATAGAAGAGAATTACTTAAGAAATGATTATGGAATGAATGAACAGCTTAAGCAAGCTCAAAATGTGAAACAATGACATTGAAAAAGAGGAACAAATTATAATTACTCAATGAAAAATTTGTAAGGTTGGTCCATGCTGTGAATATCACGCCTGTTTTCTAGTTCCTGAAAAAGAACCGTATTTAGGAAGTGAACTTCTGGCTTCACTACTTTTACTGTATATTGTTGGGGTCTGGGAAGGAGAAAAGAAGAGTGTTTCCCAAAGGATTATTGCGAGCCTGAATTTTGAAATTTATTGTGAAAAGGTTGAACTTCTGTGATAGAGCAGGTAATAAACATGGTAATCTTGGAGTTAAACGCACAGAAACCATATGTAGAAGTCTCTCTCACCATGAATAGATAGACAACCTTGTTGCTGTTTGTCCTTCATTCTCAAGAGGACCAATAAAATCAGGAGGGTGATGTCTTGACTTGCAAGTGAATTGGATTTAAGGGAGGCAAGGTGGTACAAAGTCATTGGCCTCACTTTCTCTTCCAGAGTCATTCAGAGTCCAGTGGCAAGACAAAGGTCAGTATGACTGGCAATGGCATCGGATGCAGTGGGAGACCTCAGCCTTTTTAAGCTAAGATCCTTCCCAGGTTTCAGTTTGTCTGAGGCAACAACCATTCACTGATTAAAGGACAGGTCAGAATTGAGGCAAAAGATGGCCTAGTTTCCCTTCTCAAAGGGATGAATCTCAGAAGGGAAGACATTCAAGGTTTCTGGCCAGAACAGAAACAATTGCTATTTGCACTCACTCTGAGCCATCAAAACTAAACAATGAACAATTGAGGCTTTTGCTGGGACCTATTATTGGCCAATCAGTGAGAGCCAGAGTGATTTGGGTTTGAGAGGCATCCATTTGTATCCCAACGGGCTTTATCAAAGCCTTTTTTCACAGCTGTATTTCAAGAAACTATAAATGAAAGCTACATGAGACAAAAGGGTTAACTGTCCTAGTTTTTCAGGAAAAAAATGAATAATAGAATAAATAAGTAGGGAAGAAAAAAATCTGAACTCCAAACCCCAATTTGATAGATAGACAGATAGATAGATGTATTTGATAGACAGACAGATAGATAGATGTATAAATTTGATAGACAAACGGATAGATAGATGTATAAATAGGTAGATAGAGCACTGTGTGAAGAGCTGGGGAGACAAATACAAGCAAACAGGAAAGTCCTCACTGCCAAGAGCTTCATTTCCAATGGGAAATGACAGTATTGAATGAGAACTAGAGAATAGGATGGGGGGGAAGAAAGGATACCAGGCAGACAAGATGGCTGGAGAGGAGGTAGAGAAGTTTGGAGAGATAGTTGAGACAATAGTGAAGTTGGCATGTGTTTCAACAATCTGGCTAGCAGCTGTTGTGGGGGTGAAAGACCAACAGAAGCCCAACGACAAGAGTGCTGCCAAAGTCCAGGTTCTTTTGATTTGCTTTACTAAGGAAAGCAACGTTAAGGGGTTAACAGTCTTACTTTAATTCAGCATACAAATACCATTCACTTAGTTCAGGGGGAAAAGCCAGCACCCTGAACTTCAGAGCAAATACAGAAAAATTACAAACATCGACAGACAAACCAAATACAATTCATAGTTACCAACATCTAGGTTCAGCCTGGGAGCTCATAACAAGGACTGGCCCAGAGTCACACGTGCCACCATGGCTGTGGGTAAGAGCTCTGAAAAACAGAAAGCCAACCTCTGGTTTTATATCTTTTTCAGGGTCAAGGGTTAGTCACACATGCGACTCACCCACGTGACCTAAAATTGTCACAAAGAGGCAACTTAAACCCACATAGTCTAAAAGCCTCTGATGTCCCAAGCATGTCACTCAAACTCATGGGTAAACTAGGCCCTCCCCTGAGGCAAGGAGGTCACCAAGGACTCTCAATCTAATCAAGGAAACAAAGGCCAAACTCTTCAAGGGCACGTGGTTGAACTGAGTGCTAAGAGTCAGTATTTTGTTTACCAACACAGCATGGCTCAGGCCCCTCTGGAAATGATATCTTGAAGTCGTTCTTTGGAAATCATTCTTCCTCAAATTACATTGAAGAATTACCCAGAGATACTGAATTGTCACATTGTCTCAGAAAACAGCACCTCCCTCATACTCCTCCCATGATCTTTTGCTACTTAGCCTTGCACTCTGAGTATAGGGCAAGATGATAGGGTCCGCTGACAGTCTAAGCAGAGTGTGCCATCTTTAGAGCCACAGAGAAGGGAATGGAACTCTCTTCCATAGGGTCAGTATTGATTCCTCTGTGATTTCCTCAACCCATTTTGCTAAGTAACTACAAGAGGTAATACTGGGTTCAGAACACGCAGCATAATGGAAACAACATTCCCTGTATGATCCTGAGTAAATTATATTATCTTCCTGGGGCTCAGTTTCCCCATTCTTAGAATAAAGGGGTTGGAAGACACCTTCTCTAAGGTCCCTTCTGTTTCTAAAAGCATTCCATGCTATAGGAATAGGGGTGGTTCTGGTGCGGTCTGAAAAAATCTAGCCAGAACAAAACCGTAAGTAAAACAGTTAACTCTCTTTTGAGCATCTGAATATATTTCAGAAATTCCCTCAATTGGTTCAGAAACAGGCATATAAATAGGAAATAGCCTCTTCTCTTCAGTAGACTCTGTATGAATTGCTGGGCTCTGTGTTTTTTCATTTTTGAGTGTCTTGGGAAAGATAGAAGTAGCACAGGCAGAATTATGAAGTTAAGCAAAGTTTATTTTCTGAATAATCTCTCCTCCTCTTCCCTCTCTCCAGGGCCCTTTTGTGTTCCTCCTAATGTTCTGTAACTGCCCCTGGCTGACTTGGGTCCCCTACTTCCAGGCCTCATTGGCACGCTGTACTGTTTTCTTGATGTCAGATCCCTTCAAGACTTTGTTTCCCAGAAGGCGACAATCAATTAATCTGACCAATTTAACTAAATAAATTAAATTAATCTGTATTAATATGTTGCTCTATCCAGGTACAATACACTCTTAATGCATTTAAAATGAATGGTGGGATTACAACAGGTTAGTGGAACAGATATTTTGCATTAGGATTTTTGGCACCTTTCCAGTTGTACCACACTGGAGATCATCAGGCCTCTGTCTACTATGTATTCCTTTAGCATTAAGAACGTAGTAACAAGCTCCACAAATCTGACAGAGAAAGTATAAACACCATTTATTAGCTTGTCATGCTTTTTCTAACCTCACAAAAACCCGACTTTACTGGATATGACCCATAAATATAAATTACTTTTTCAGATAATGAAAATGGAACGTTTTTTTGGGACAAGCCCTCCAAAGTAGGAGAGACAGCAACTTTCCCTAATGGAACATCATATAGCAGAGGTCCAAGATATGGAACCAGTCACTACATAACTCACCAAAGGTTGCGAAGCAGAGATTTTGTCAAAGGAGATAATATTTATGTGCTTCTGACTGTGGAAGGTATGTCAATATAAGGTGACTCCTCTGAACAAAATGTTTTCCTTTTTCTTTTTAAGTAAATTTATTTTAAAAATTCATTAATTTTTTTTGAGTTCCGTATTCTTTCCTTCCCTCTTGCCCCTCCCACATCCGTTGTAAAGGCAAGAAATGTCATATGAATTGTACATGTGAAATCATATAAAACATAACTTTATATTATATAGGGTAGATGGTATAATTTTTCCATGTTCTCCTAACTTGCATTTGATATCACACTTTATGTCTAAATATGTACCCATTTTGACCTTATCTTGGTATATGGTGTGAGTGGTTGGGTTATATTTAATTTTTGCCAAGCTGCTTTCCAGGTTTCCCAGCAATTTAGATCAAATAGGGAGTTCTTGTCCCAAAAAACTTGGATCTTTGGGTTTATCAAACACTAGATTACTGTGGCAATTTAGTACAGTGTATTGTGTATCTATTCTATTCCAATGATCCACCACTCTTTTTCTTAGTACCAGATTGTTTTAACGATTACTGTTTTGTAATATAGTTTGAAATCTGCTATTGCCAGGCTGTCTTTCTTCACATTTTTTTTTCATCGATTCCATCGATATTTTTGACTTTTTGTTCTTCCAGATAAATTTTGTTATTATTTTTTTCTAGCTCTATAAAATAATTTTCGGTAGTTTGGTATGGTACTACATAAGTAAATTATAGTATATATAAAATATATATATATATAAATGTATATTTAATATACATTTTTATATGTACTATATATGTATATATATAGATAAATTTAGTTAGAATTGTCATTTTTATTATAGTGACTTACGCTATCCATGAGCAACTAATATTTCTCCAGTTGTTTAAATGTCTTTATTTATGTGAAAAATGTTTTGTAATTGTGTTCATGTAGTTCCTATCTTGGCAGTAGTCTCACAAGTATTTTATATTGTCTACAGTTATTTTAAATGGAATTTCTCTTTCTATCTCTTCCTACCGGGGTTTGCTGGAAGAATGTTTTTTTTTAATATTGCAGTATGTGACAATGAGAGTTTCTGTTTTCTATTTTCAGGTATATAAGATGTGTTTATAGGGATATTCCATACACTAGATATTTGTGGAAGTATGGAAGAACCATGCCCAACTTATGCAGATGTTCCAGCTAATTAACTGGAACATGGAGCTGTATATCAGAAAGATCCCTGGCCTGAGAGTCATTACTCTTGGCTTCTAGTCTCAGTTCTGCTATTAAGTCTCCATGTGACTTCATAGTACAGTTCTCTAGGCCTCAGCCTTATAACATATGAAAGTTAGACTAGACTCAGGGGTGGGGAACCTGCATCCTTGAGGCCACATGTGGCCCTTTAGGTCCTCAAGTGTGGCCCTTTGACTGAATCCAAACTTCATAGAACAAATCCCCTTAATGAAAGGATTTATTCTGTAAAAATTGGACTTAGTCAAAAGGCCTCGCCCAAGGACCTACCAGGCCACATGTGGCCTCGAAGCTGCGGGTTCCCCACCCCTGGATGATTTCCAAAGTACCTTTTTATCAACAAAGTTCTATGATATTTATTTTGATAGCTAATTGTGATTCTTCGTTATCTTGTTTCAAGAAGGCACACATAAAGATGGAAAGAGACTGTCTAAGGTTTGTGGTAGAAACAGAAGAAAAGAAGGGGAAATATGTCACCCATTTTATGATATGTTTTGTGAAAACAAACCCAAACAACTGAAACCTGAAACAAATGGGGTTCTAAATCAGGGCCCTGTGACTCTAAAAAAAGGTTTTGATAGCTGTATTTCAATGCAACTATTTTCATTTGTAATCCTGGGTATTTTATTTTACTCATTTAAAAGCATTCGGAGAAATGATCCATAAGCTTCATCAAATTTCCAAAGGAGTCTGAGACACAAAAAAGTTTAAATTCTATTAAAGTTGGGACAGCTAGGTGGCACAGTGAGTAGAGTCAGGAGGACCTGAGTTCAAATCCAGCCTCAGACACTTGACACATGTACTAGCTGTGTGACCTTGGGCAAGTCACTTAACCCCAATTGCCCTGCCAAAAAAAATATTCTATTAAAGTCACCCAAAGCCCAAACAATTCATTCCTTTTTTAAAAGTAAGCTTTATTGATATATATACACATATCATATATATATATATATATATATAAAAATATATATATATGTGTATACACACACACACACACACACACGCTTGTTCTTCAGCATTGTTATTTCTGGAAGTTTTGTGTGTGTTGTGTGTATGTGTGTGTTTCTTTGCATAAATTTCTAGTAGTAAAAATTATCTGTTTAGTTCTTAAAACAGGTGAGCTGCACCAATGCATATCAACAATGCATATCAATACTTCAGAAGGTCCATGATTTCAGCCTGATGGGTGCACCTTCTCCATTGACCTGAATTGTAACCCTCACATTGCTTAGTACATGTTCCCAATAATATCATTACTTCATTCTTGGTCTTTTGATGCTGAACTTCTTCAAGTTTAGCTAGGCTGGGTTTGAGGCAAAGAACCTAATGGAAACCTTTTCAGCTAGGTAAGACCAGTGGTGTGCTGATAAATGTTTAACAACTGGCTCTCTAGAAAAAAAATGTATACAAGATACACTTTTAAGTTTAATTCTAATTATTAACATTTTTCTATTATTTTCTTAAGCCTAAACAGTCAACAAAGCCATATGTCACACCCTAATTTGTAGCATTTGCTATTTTCCAAAGTGTAAATGCTTATCTTGAAAATTTAACAATCGGCTCTTGTGAGCTGGTTTGAGCTAGCTCCATGATATCCCTGGACCTGCCAGAGCCTGTACTTTACTTATGGTACCTTTGATTACCCTGAATCACCTCTGTACCATAACAAGGAATGAGAGTATGTTTCATATTTAATTTCAATAGCTCCCATGTTTTGTTAATTAGAGCTATATTTTTTTTCATGTTAAGCATACCTTTTGAGAAGCAGTGTGGCACAGAGTATAGAGAACTGGTATCAGAGGCAGGATGATCTAGGTTCAAGTCCTGCCTCCTATGCATACTGGCCATGTAATCCTGGGAAAGGTCCTTAACCTCTCAGTGAGTCAGGGATTTTCTCCAAGACTAAAAATTAGAGAATAATTGTCCATTTGTATTGGTGGAAGGAATTTCCTCACTGTAAGCTTTGTACGCTAACGACATTATAGGTCTACACCAAATCACCGAACACACGTTGAGCCATGTCCAGGACTCAGTAAAATGAAGGGGATGGAACTCTGTATAAATTAAGGTCTCTGGCTCTAATATGCTCTTGTCTTTGTTCTCTCTGACTTAGGAGTTTAAGAGTTGAGAAGTCTTATGATAGCAGATGAACCAGTTTATATTGTTGGAAAATTTTGATTTTCATATGTTTGATAGGAACACCAGATTACAATCCTTGTCATACATCTTTTAGCATTGTCCTATTCTTATGGAGAGATACATATTTCTATAGGCCATAAAAGTGACCTTCATCAATTCTGCCAGGTCCTGTATTAATCACACAATTACAGCTTTATCTTTGTGTTTGTTGTGCCTGGCACACAGTAGTTGCACAGGTGCTTTCTGATCGATTAATAAAATCAGGCAAATGTGTTAACTCTGAGCTCTGAGCTCTAACTATGCCATTTTCTCTATTCTGAAACCCCCTAAAACATGCAGCATGTTGTTTTGCATCAGAATGTCTGTGACTTCTAAGATATCCCCATCAAGCTATCATCTATCCTCCCCTTGACCTGTTGCCTCACCCTTCAGTTTATCTTTCATCTACTCTTTATATCTTCTAGGTACCTAGTTGCTGTTGCTGATTCCTTTATAATAGACACACCTCAAGAGCAGGGACAGGTTATTTTTTCTTTTTCTTTGTATCCCTGACACTTAACACCATGGCTGGCACAAATTAAGTGCTTAATATTAGCTGATGATTATTGACTGACTGACTCAGCCTTAATTTCTACGGGACTCTAAGTGCTCTGCCACACCCACAATCTTAAAACCTAACATTCCATGGTTATTAAAACAAAACCCAACCTCTATCGTACTGCTTTCTCCTTTAGATATATCACATCTCCTTTTCACTGAGCCGTCATCTCTCCCTACGACAGAGCCAGTGCCTCCATCCAAACCTAACGTGAGTGTCTGTGAAGGATTCACCTGTGAGAGTGATGGTATCTGTGTTGTCCGCAATAACAAAGCGGAATGCAGGTAAGGACACAACTTTAGTATCTCCAAGCATACACTGATCTTCTTTGTGAAGTGTCTTCAGTTACCAAAAAATAGGTTTGGAAGTTAGTGAAAGGTTAGTTCCCCTGCCTGTAACCCTCACAATGCTGCCCCTGGAATATTTATCGACTCTTATGATTGTAGACTTAGAATCGAAAAGGACCTGAGCTGTCATCGAATCCAACCCTCTGAGAGGTCCCACAGGTCAAAGAGGATCGATTTGAACCCAAATCCTCTGATTCCAAATAGAATGTGCTTTCCATTGCAGGTGCCATTATACTGTAATTCATTGCATGTCCTTTTATGGCTAGCAGTGAGAATAATGACAATGCCTGAATTCTAATGGAATGCTATGATTTGCATAGTGCATAGAGCTTTGGACATTGAGTCTGGAAGACCTCGGTTCAATTCTTGCCTCAGATGCTTATTGACTACCTCCCAGGAAAGTCATTTAATCTCTGAGTCTCTTTCTTGGACATCATAATGCCTATGGTGTTTGCCTAACAGGGTTGTTAAGAGGCTTAGAAGTAATAATGTCTGCAAAATGCCTTGTAAATTTGGTAAAGTGCAATATAAATATATGGCATTATGATCATACTTCTAGTCACCCAGGTTCTCAACCATAGTTTCATCCTTGGCTCCTTATTCTCAGTCACTGTACACATCTAATCAGTTGCCAAATTTTGTCTTTTCCACCTTCACAACATCTCTAGTATACACTCCCTCACTCTCACCACTACCACCCTAGTTCAAACCTTCATCCACTCTTGCCTGGACTATTGCAGCCACCTCCTACTTAGAATTCTAGCCTCTAATCTCTCCATACTCAACTGCCAAAGTGATTTTCCTAAAGTGTGAGTCTGACCATGTTACGGTGCCCACCTAAATAAACTCCAGTGGCTCTCAATTACATCCACACTCAAATATAAAGTCCTTTATAAGCATTTAAAGCTCTTCATAACCTGGCCCCTTCCCAGCTTTCCACTCTTACACATTGCACTGCTGTACACACTCTCTGATCTCATCATACTGGTCTGCTTGCTGTTCCTCATGCACAATGCTACATCTCTCATCTCCATGACTTAGTAGTATAGGCTGTCACTCATGTTTGGGATGCTCTCCCTACTCGTCATCTACCTCGTAATCTCATAGCTTCCTTCAAGACTTAGCTCAAATTGTACCTTTTACAAGAGAACTTTTCCAGTTCACCCAAATCATAAAGCCTTCTCCTTTAAGATTCTCTCCAAACTACTCTACTTATCTTGCAGACCCCTATTTTTTGTTATGTCCCATATTAGAATGTCAACTCCTTGAGGGCTTGGACTATATTATTCCTTTTGCTTTGTATCCCTAACAATGAACATAATGTCTGAAAGATAATAGGCATTTAATAAATACAATAATAGCTCACATTTATAATATAGATTATTTTACGGTTCGTTAGGTACTTTCCTTACAATAATCCTGTGAGGTAGATTGTGCAATTGGCTTCACAAATATTTATTATTCCTTTCTTAAATGGGAAGGGGGAGGGAATTCCTTTTTTCCTCTCTGTTATGGCATATCTTCCTTATTCCAAGCCTGTCTCTTTATCCACTATGCCATGTGGCTGCTCCTCTAGCTTTCCTTGTTAACCTGCCTCACCTACCTACTTCTGGTTGGTTGGTTGGTTGGTTGCTGTCCTTCATTCTTGAAGAGGACCAAAATGACATCACTATGCTAGAGTCAAGTTTCAGTGTGTCCAACTGTCACTGCTCAGGACAATATGAGCTTGGAATGCTCTACCACAGGTCAGACACAAATAGTCCATGTGAACATTTGGGTTGGATACTCTAACCCTTTACATCCAGCATTTCCTTTGAGCTGTTTAAATTCAGCTTTGCTCACAGAGCACAGCACCTTCTCTGATATGGGCATGCCATGCTGAGTGGTCCTGTGCCAGTGTCTCCCATATCACACAATCAATTCCAAATTTCTTGAGAGAGACCTTGAGAGTGTCCTTGTATTACTTCTTCTGACCTACTTTTACTGGCATCTCATTTACTGAGGTGCACTCTGCTTGGAGATGAAGATAGAAGTACAAAGAATGAAACAATCACTGCTCACAATGAGTTTATTTTCTAATGGTTAGCCCTCAGTTTTCCTAACTGAAAAATGAAGGGTTAGATTAGATGACATCTAAGGTCCCTCTTAGCTCTAAATCTATGATACTATCATCATCCCTCATCCACAGCTACCACAATACCCTCAACAATTACCCTGCATGACCCAGAATTTGTGATTCAGACTAACTCCTTTCACACAAAAACAAGTGGCCTTTTAATTTGCTCTTCACTCAGTTTTCCTCAAGTATACCATTTCTCCTTGATAACAACATTGTTAATAACAATATTTAAACTATCCATGGTTTTCCTGATGAGAGATACAACCAGGGGCGTACTCAAGTCAGCTGGTACCTGTTTTGTGAGCTGATTGTTAAATTTTCAGTGTGAGCATTTACACCTTGGAAATTGGCAAACACTACAATCAGGAAGGGCTGCTTGATGGTGCAGTAAATGGAGTGCTGGACTTACAGTCAGGAAGACTTATTTTTGTGAGTTCAAATCTGGCCTCAGACACATACTCGTTGTGTGACCCTGGGCAAGTCACTTAACACCGTTTGCTTCAGTTTCCTTAACTGTAAAATCAGATGGAGAAGGAAATGGCAAACAACTCCAGTATCTTTGCCAAGAAAACCCCAAATGGGTTCACAGAGAATCAGAAACAGCTGAAAAATGATGGAGCATATCAGGATTTGCTTTTATTGTCATGATTATTGTCTAGACATAAAAATATGATGGGGAAAATGTTAATAATGCAGTTTAAACTTAAAAGTATGTCATGCATCCTTTTTTCCTGGAGAGCCAGTTGTTACATATTTAGAAGCATATCCCAAACACACCTGTCCATCGCTGCAGATCCCAACTCTTCTATTAGACATTCTTTGTGAAATACTAAGTCCAAAAAAAAATTCAACACCTGTTGGCCAGTCTGACCCATGGGCCTTTCAGAACTTAACTGAGCTCCTTCTTGTATGACAGCTGAAGAGACCATCACCAAAGCCCAGTCAGAGCTAGAGTTTCATTTGTACAGAACCCAAGGCTGCCTTCATGCTACAATGAGATATTGGAAGACTCCAATGCAGGAATACTGAAAACATTAAAACACCCCTCACCCCGGTATAATCTCTCTCTCTCTCTCTCTCTCTCTCTCTCTCTCTCTCTCTCTCTCTCTCTCTATCTATCCATCTGTCTGTCTCTTCAATGTGTCTCCAACATATAGAGTTCCCCTTAAAGTAAAATGACTTTTTTATTACCATTTTAGAAATGATAGAACAGAGGCTCAGGAAAGTTGAGAATTATCCAAATTCACATGGTCAGCTGAATTTTGAGAGTGAACACCCAAGACCTTCCAATGGGGCTGTCTGTGCAATACTTCCAAGGAAAAAATAGGTTCTGGCTAAACCTAATGGGCAGCTGGGTGGCTCAGTAGATAGAGTACCAAGTCTGGAATCAGGAAGACCTGAATTCAAATCTGGCCTCAGACACTTATTAGCTATGTGACCCTGGTCAAGTCACTTCATCCTGTTTGCCTCAGTTTCCTCTTTTGTAAAATGAGCTGGAGAAGGAAATGGCAGACAACTCCAGTATTCAGCTGAGAATAAGGTAGATGTCCTTCTATTTCCATTCCATTTTTACCAGAGCTCTATAATCTCTAACTTTGCTAAGGTTCTATTCATCTCTTTGACTTCTTTCTTATTTATTTTATGCTTAGATTTATCTAGCTCTGAGAGGGGAAAGTTGAGTCCCCCTCCCCAGCATATTTTTATATTCTATTTCCTCCTGTACTTCATTTAACTTTTCCTTTAAAAATTTGCCACTTGGTGCAGATGTAAGTATTGATATTACTTCATTTTTAATGGTTCCTTTTAGCAAGATGTAGGTTCCTTGCTTATCCCTCTTAACTAGGTCCATTTTTGTTTTTGCTTTGTCTGAGACCATAATTGCTACCTTTGCATTTTTATTTCAACTGAAACATAATAGATTCTGCTCCAGCCCCTTATTCTAATTCTGTGTGTGTCTCTCTGTTTCAAGTGTTTAATCTTATAAATAACATATTGCTGGGTTCTGGTGTCTAATCCATTCTGCTATCTGCTTCCATTTTATGGGTGAGTTCATCCCATTCACATTCACCATTGATTATTAACTTTACACTTCCCTCTATCTTGTTTTCTTCCATTTATCTTTCTATCTTGTTTTCTTCTGTTTATCCTTCTATCTCTCTTTTTATCTTGTCCCTCCCCTCAAGTCTTTTTTTTTGCTTCTGATGACTGCCTTTTTTCCTCCCTTTTATAATTCCCTCACTTTGCCATCCTGTTTCCCTGTTGAGTTAGATAGATTTCAATGTCCAATTGAGCATGTTTATATATTTTCCTTCTTTGAACCAATTTAATGTGGGGTTCAAGAATTGCCCACCTGCTACCCTAACATTTTCCCCTCCACTGTAAAAGCTCTTCCTTGTGTGACTCTTTTATATGAGATAATTTTCTCCATTCTTCCTCTCCTTCCTTCTTTGTCTCAAGGTATCCCTTTTTCTCACCTGTCCTTTTTTATATCATCCCAGTATAATGAACTCATTCTCACACCCCCTTTTGATGTAGAATCATTCTTACTGCCCTAATAATGGTAAAAATTCTTAGAGGATGTATCTCATCTTCCCATATAAAAAGGTAAACATTTTAACCTTATTGATTCCCTTGTGATTTCTCTTTCATGTTTACTTTTTTACTTTTTACTTGTATTTCAAAGTCAAAATTTCTATCCAGCTCTGGTCTTTTCCATAGAAATCCTTGAACATCTTCTGTTTCATTAAAAATACATTTTTCTCTTGAGAGATTTTACTCAGTTTTGCTGGGTAAGTTGTTATTAACTGTAATCACAACTCTTTTGTCTTTTGGAATATCATAATCCAAGCCTTCTGCTTCTTTAATGTGGTAGCTGCCAAATCTTGTGTGATCCCAATTATGGGTCCACAATATTTTATTTTTTTCCCTGGCTACTTGAAGTATTTTCTCTTTGAACTGGGAGCTCTGGAATTTGTCAATAGTATTCATGGGAATCTTCATTTTGGGATATCTTCCAGGTGGTGATCAGTGGATTCTTTCAATTTCCACATTATCCTCTGGCTTGACAACATCAGAGTAGTTTTCTTTGGCAATTTCTTGTAATATTATGTCTAGGCTTTCTGGTAATCCAGTAATTCTTAAATTATCTTACTTTGGCTTATTTTCGAGGTCAGTTTTTTTTCCAATGAGATATTTCAGATTTTCTTCTATTTTTTCATTCTTTTGACTTTGTGTTTTTCTTTCTTGAGATTTCATAAAGTCATTAGCTTCCAATTGTTGTTGTTCAATTACTTCAATCATGTCTGACACTTTGTGATCCCATTTAGGGTTTTCTTGGCAAAGATACTAGAGTGATTTTCCATTTCCTTCTCCAGTTCATTTTATAAATGAGGAACTGAAGTAAACAAGGTTAAGTGACTTGCCCAGGTCATGCAGCTAGTAAGTGTTTGAGTCCAGATTGGAACTCAGGAAGATGAGTCTTTTTGACTCCAGGCCTGACACTACCTTCTGCTTACCCAACTCTAATTGTTAAGGAACCATTTTCTTTACCTAGCTTTTGTACTTTTTCCATTTGACCAATTCTGCTTTTTAAGGAGTTATTTTCATCAGTGAATTTTTGTTCCTCTTTTAAAATTTGGCCAATTCTGTTTTTTTAGGTGATATTTTCTTCAGTATTTTTTCCTTTTTTTCTCAAGCTGTCTTCATAATTTTTCTTCCTTTCTTTTTTTAAATTAATTTTTCTTCTACTACTCTCATTTGATTTTGAAAATCCTTTTTAAAGCTCTTCCAGGAATTCTTGTTGGGCCTGTGTCCAATTTATGTTTTTCTTCGAGGCTTATGGCTGTTTTGACTTCATTGTCTTCTTTTCAGTTTATATCTTGATTTTTTCTGTCACAATATTTTCATGGTCAGGTTCTTTTTTATTGTTTGCTAATTTTCTATCCAATTTCTTGATTTTGATCATTATGTTAATGTTGGGCTCTGTTCCTAACGTGGTGGTGGTATGGGTGTGAAGGGGAAGGGCACTATCTCAAGCTTCAGGCTTTTTGCACTGCCATTTTCTGAGTTAGTTCTGTGGGTTTGGAAGTTTTTGGTGCTTCCAAAGTGGTGTGATCTGGGAGGACATGTGAGCACTTCTTTCCTGGTCTGCCCTATGTTTCTTACCTAGGAAGCTTCCCTGATCCCTTGGGATAGAAATAATAATCTGTCCCTTGCAATTTTGATCCTTTAGGCATTATGGTTTTTCGTGATTCATAGCTACATCATGTCACTGGATGAAAGTTGCTGTTACAAAGACGAGGGTTTAGTTCTTTGTTGTAACAAAATAGCTGCTTATTTCTATACATTTGGGTCCTTTTTCTCTTTCTTTTATATTTTTGGCTTATCATAAAATTGGTGATAGTATTGATGTGTCTAAGGAGATACACAGTTTAATGAATAATGGGGTATTCCCAAATATACCAAGTACCCAACTGCTTTCCAGAAACTGGTCAGACCAATTTACTGCTCCACCAACAGTACATCAATGTGCCTGTTTTCCCATATTAATCATTCCCATTTTTCGGTCAGCTTTGCCAATCTGATGCATTAGGAGGAATTTCAGAGCTGCTTTAATTTTCATTTCTCTGTTCATCTTCTCAAACTTTTTTTCATATGTTTTTAAAGCATAGGTTCCTTCCCTTAAGAACTGTATGTCCATATTGTTTAATCATTTAGCAATTGGAGAATGGCCTTTGTTCTTCTAAATTTGAATCAATTCCTTATGTATCTTAGGAATGAGAACTTTATTGGAAAACTTACAGCAAAGATTTTTCTACCACTTAATGGCTCTAATTCAAAAGTTCTGGTGAGGGAGGGAAGGGAAGAAGGAGGTGGAATCGGCAAACATGAGGATTAGGATTATCTTGTAGATTTCATATATTATTTTGATGCCCTCAGCCCTACTTTTGTGGAAACTAAAGAGATGGGTTTTTTTCCCCAACACATAGATCTTGCTAAAATTTTGACCTCCACATTCAAGCATTAATTCGAAAAAGCATTATTAAGCAAGAAGAGTCCAGGGCAAAGAGAATAGGTTCTAAATTTGGTTCTCCTCTAGAGAAGAAGCTGAGAGTGTATTATAAATTCTAGTTTACCTGATCCTGTGAGTTTAGTAGCAACCTTTACAAGCGATGTTAAAGTATTTCAGGGCAATAGAAAACATTGGATTTGGAGCCAGTATAATGGGGTTGGAATCTTGACTACATTATTTACTACCTGGACAACCACGAACAGGACACTTGAAACCTCTCTCTGTCTCTAGTCCCATATATACTAAATGAAGACTTTTGGTTAGATGATCCCTACTATCCTTGGCAGTTCTAAATCCTGTTATAATAAGAACTTTTTACTCCATGAGACAGAATGGCGTTGTGAAAACTGAAGTCATAAATACATAAGTCAACATTTCCAACTGCTTAAACATGTATTTTTCCAGTGTTCTTTCCTCCTGTGGAGCGGCTGACACCTGTTTGAAAATGACCAGGCTGAATGTTTACCAAATAGCTTTCCAAACAAGTCTTGCTATACTATTTCAGAGTTTAATTTCTCATTCTGTAGGTGTCAATCAGGTAAAGACTGGTGGTACATGGGAGAAAAATGTGAGAGGAAGGCCTCCACCAAGGAAGTCATAATTATAGAAGTTCTATGCACTGCAGTTGTATTTGTTATTATGCTGACAGTGACTTTTGTGAGTGTCTACTGTGTTAAGAAGAAATACAGCCTAAAGAGCAACGTCAATGTAAGTATGCAATAATGTAACAGAACAAAACTGATCCAAGAAAACTATACTGAGTCATCATAATAAGAAATCTTGATCCCAGAGAATAAATAATGAAATATGCTCCCTTCTTCTTGGCAGAGAGGTATTGGACTACAGGGCCAGAAGATTGCATGTGGTCATTATAGTATTTACTTCTGTTTGAGGGACAGAGAGATATATCCAAAAATGATATAAAAATAAAATTATCAGTGGAATTTATTTTTACAAATAAAGTCAGAGGCTAGAAGTACTACAGGCAGCTAGGTGGCACAGTGGATAGAGTGCTGGGCCTGGAGTCAGGAAGATTCACTTTCTTGCGTTCAAATCTGGCCTCAGGCACTTGCTGTACAACCCTGGACAAGTCACTTAAAACTATTTGCCTCAATTTCCTCATGTGTAAGATGGTCTGGAGAAGGAAATGGCAAACCACTCTAGTTTATTTGCCAAGAAAACTTCAAATGGCATCATGAAGAGTCAGACATGATTGGAACAACAAAAACTTAAGTACCACACGTAGTAGGTAAGCCAGGGCTCCCAGCATTTCCTTCCAGCCTTTCAGGCTTATTTTTCTTCCATGTGTAAGTAGCTGTGACAAATGCTATTATTTCCTCATCTTACAAAAGAAGGTTACAGAGACTGACAGAGATTAAGTGACTAACCCAGGGCCACATAGCTAATAAGTGTTTGAATCAGGATTTAAACTCATGTCTTCCTGACTCCAGACCCAGTGCTCTATCTTCTATACCACCACCTTTCCTCTTAAGGCTGTAAGACCTATTCATAGTCTATAACTAGTGTCAAAGGTAAGATTTGAACCCAGGTATTCCTGACTCAATGCCTAGCACTCTTTCTTTTATCAAAAATGTTCAGATGTACAATTTTTGGTTGTCGCCTACATGTTACACAGTGCTTTAAAAAAGGAAATAATTAGGTTTTTTGAATACTTTTTGTTTTGGATTTGTATTTAAATATGTGATATCCTGAAGCCACAGTAGGAGGAGACTGGTAATTCTGCTAATCTTGCTGCTCTTCTGCTGTAGTACTTCCAGCTCCCCATTCAGTTTATGGAAAAGATAGACAATGTTATGTCACCACACAGAGAGTAGAGAGCATACACTTCTTTAGCCATCTTCTCCCTGATCTCCTGCCTGATGACTCAGACTTTCTCTGAGGGAGGACTGAGGGAGGATGTTGATGATGAAGTGTTGGGAGGAAGTGGGCATGGGAGAACCTGGCTCTAGTAAGTTCTTGTGTCCGATTGAGCAATTTGTTTAATCTCCTTGGGCCTGTTGGCTCCTCTGTGAAGGGAGGGGATGGGGCCTGATGGCTTCAGCCATGCTTTTCAGATTTAGATAGCTATGACCACTTAAAGGCCTTTCTCATTGGCCCAACATGGTCTGGGGGAAGCCTAGGAGATTTGGCTGGAGAAGATTCCTGAATGCTATCGTGCAGGGTTAGGAACAAGAAGATGGAAGAGTGAAGCAAGGATCTTCAAAACTGGACTCGCCTAATTTGTAAATTTCAAGTTACCTAGATTCTCATCATTGGAGTCATCCTTGATGCCTCACTTTCCCTCCCCCTAAAGTCAGTTGCACAATATACTCTTTTTATTTTCCCCAAATCTCTCATATTCACTTCTTTCTTATGGAGCCACCACCCTAGTTCAGGTCTTCATCATTTCTCCCTGGACTATGATAATAGCATTCTAATTTGTCTCATTCCCTCAAGCCTCTCCTCATTACAATCCATCCTCCACGCAGCTGCCAAGATGATTTTCCTAAACCAGGTCACCCCAGGATTCAGTAAATTCCAGTGGGTTCCCTCTTACCTCTAGGATCAAATGCAGATTTCTTTCCTTGGCATTTAAATCCCTTCACAACTTGATTCCAATGAAATACTCCAACCTTATTAGACATTATCCCCCTCTATATGTTCAATGTTCCACTGGATAGACCTACTTGCTGTTGCTCACACATGACTCCCCACCTCTCATCTCCAGGCCTTTTCTACTAGACTTCTCCCATTCCTGGGAAGCATTCCCTCCTCTTCTTTGTCTCTTAGAACCTCTGGTTTCCTTTAAGACAGCTCAAATTTCTCTTTCTGCCTGAAGCCTTGTATCTACTTTATATGGATTTTATACACATGCTGACACATAATATATATGCATATAAATGTATATTTAATATACATATACATGTACATGTGCTTATCCACAAACACATACATGTGTATGTGGGTGGGTGTGTATTCCTCATTAGATAGTAAGATCCTTGAGAAAAGAGACTGGATTGTTTTGTTTTTGGTCTTCGTATCCCTAGTACCTAGTGAAGTACTTTTGAAATGGAAGTTATTTAAGACACTGGATAAATTCTTAAGTAATTCATTGAGATTAATAAAAATTAGGAGAGATAGAGAGACAGAAAGAGAGAGAGAGACAGAGAGAGAGACAGAGAGAGAGAGAGAGAGAGAGAGAGAGAGATAATATCCATGGCCAGCAGTAGATGGCCCCCAAGTTGTGCTTTATACTAAATGGGGAATTCTATTAGGAAGTGTATAAGGAATGTAAAACAGACACAGGCAACGATTTTGCTAAGGCACAAAAGGAGGAAATAGAATGACACTTATGAATCATGTTTAAAAAAGTTAACAGATTCCGTTTGGCTGTAACACAGACGTCATTAAGGACATAAGGAAAGAATGAGAAAAAATGAGACAGTCCTTGCCCTCCAGGAGCTTACAGTTTAACATGGGAAAAACATGTACACTTAATTGTACAAAATAGAAAATAAATATAAGTTAATTTCAATGGGGAAGCACTAGTACCTAGAAGGATTAGAAAAGGCCTAAGGTAGAAGGTGATTCTTTTTTTTTAAGATTAACTTATTTTTAGTTTTCAATATTCATTTCCACAAGATTTTGAGTTACAAATTTTCTCCCCATCTCTCCCCTACCCCGCCCCAGATGCCATGTATTCTGATTGCCCCTTTCCCTAGTCTGCCCTCCATTCTATCACCCCACTCCCCCTGCATCCCCAGAAGGTGGTTCTTGACCTAAGTATTAAAGGAGCAGAGGGATTCTAAGAAGTAATAGAAGAAATAAGAGAAATGTAGAAATGAGGGACAGCCTGTACAAAGACACTGACATGAGAGATGAGATGTCTTGGGTGAGGGACACCTAATAAACCAGTTTGGCTGGATGGGAGCATGCACGATGGGGAGAAGTATGTAAGTCTGGAACGGTCTGGAATGTGTGCTTAGCACATGATATGAGCCTAGAGATCGCTGAATGTGGAGTCAGAGACATTGGATTCAAATCTTACCTCCAATGCTACCTACTAGTATGATGTTGGGCAAGTCAAGAAACTTCCCTGGGTCACAGTTCCCTCAGAGAGTTTGACTGGATGGCCTCTGAGGTCCCTTCCATGTCTAGATCTATGATCCTATGAATGATTGGTAGAAATGGAATTCAAGGTATATCGATAGATCATGTTGAGGTTGAGATGCCAATAGGACCTCCGGATGAACTTGCTGGTAGCATGGGCCTTTAATTCAGGAGGTATATTATGGATGAATATATGTGTATATCAATATTCATATAGATATGCCTATGTAGAGGGAAGATATACCATTCATATCTGTATTTATCTATCCATAATCTATAACTATCTATACTGTATATCTAGGATAAGTCATCTGAACAGAAATGAAAATTATACATATGAGCACTGAAGAATTCACCAAAGGAAAGAATGCAGAGAGAGCAAAATACCAGTCCAGAGCCTCATGGGATGCTCACACAGCGGCTAGAAGGAAGATGAGTCATTTGTCAGACTTCACTTTTCTATTTTGTACAATTAAGTACATATTTTTCCATGTTAAACTGTAAGCTCCTGGAGGGCAAGGACTACCTCATTTTTCTAATTCTTTCCCTATGCCCTTAATGACATCTGTGTTACAGCCAAATGAAATCTGTTAACTTTTTCAAACATGATTCATAAATGTTATTCTATCTCTTCCTTTTGTGCCTTGGCAAAATTGTTCCTTATGTCTCTTATACATTCCTTGATTAATCAAAAGTTAGGGCAGAAAAATATTTTTTAAGCTCACCATAAAGCAAGACCATAAAGCTTACCATAAAGCAAAACAACCAATTTTGTCAACAGACTTATTGTGTTGGAGATAAAATGCACCTGAAAATTTTACGGAGTTTACAAATTGTTTATGGATGTCAAATCTGAGGTTGAGAGATTTCACAGAGGCTGACAGCGGATACAATGAGTAAATATCCTGAACCTTCTTCCGTCAGCTGAGGTTGCCAGGTTGGTCAGGTTGAATGGAATCAAGGTTGAGGAATGGAACTAGGGAAAAGAGGGATGTGACCAGAGAGGAGGCGACCAATAAAGCTATGCAGATGGACAAGCCAAGACATTTCCAGCAAATGTGCAAATATTATCTAAGATATGGAAAAGCAATAGTCTAGGCAATTAAAACAGGTCATCATCATCATCATCGTCAAATACATAAACTGAAGTCATTATCTTTTCCCTCAATCCTGTGGTTTTCTAAACTTTCTTGTTTTTGTCGATGATATCACCGTCCTCCATTCACCCAGGATCATAACCTTGGGGCCATCCCCAACTTCTCATTCTTCCTCTTTCCATATGCATTCTGCTGCTAAGTCCTGTTACAATTCTACCTTTGTACTATCTCTCCTAAATGCCTCAACTCTTTCCTAACACTGCCACTACCCTGGAGCAGGACCTCCTAAACCAACACCTTTTTGGTTGGTCTCCCTGAATCTGCTCTCTCCCCTCTACAGCCAGCTGTCATACTGATCTCTGTAAAGCGCAGGTCTGACCACATCATGCCACTCTCCATTCCATAGATTCCAGTGACTCCCTATCCCAGGATCAAATATAAAATCCTATGGCTTTAAAAACTCTTCACAAGCTGGCCCTTCGAGACCGTTCCCAGCTTATTAAACCTCACTCCCCTCCCAGTTCTCAGCAATCAGTGACTGTCCTCTTTTCTGTTCCTCGTCCAAGATACTTACTACATTTCCCAACTCTGTGCATTTTCACTGGCTGTGCCTCATGCCTGGATCTCTCCTTCCTCATCTCAAAAGACGAGAGAGAATAACAATTCGCATATATGTAGTGCTTTAAGGTTTTCAACGGTCTTTTCTCATAATAACCTTGAAAGGAAAGTAATGCAAGTACTGATATGCTCATTTTGATGAGGAAACTGGACCCAGAAAGACTGAAATTTATCAGTGAGGGAAATTTAAGGGGATATTTCATGAGAGATGGCAAGCCGAGATGCAGGACCATCCTACCAAATGCAGGATTTCTGTTCTCACCTTAATCAAATATTTTCCTACAGTGAGGGACCATATTAAATCTTACCCAATGCAAAAACATTCATAGCCATCTCACTGTTAATGGGGGCAGTGTGGGAGCAGAGATAATTAGATTAGGCCTTAAAGAGATCTCCTGAAAGGTCTGAACAATTGTTTGGGCAATCAAATTTCCCTAGAGGTCTTTATGTTTGCCTCTTCTTTGGTCCTTTCACATCATGCTTTTTTCTTACACATTGTATTAGATTGTAAGTCCCTTGAGGACAGAGACAGAGTGATTTTTTTTTCACTTTTGTATCCTCATTGCCTAGTGCAGGGCTATCCAAAATGTGGCAATATATGCGGCTGCCTACAAGCATAGAAATTTACATAAATGCTTTAGTAAATGAAGCCGAGCTACTGCAGAGCTCTCACTACAATGGTAAATCAAAATATATCGTCTATTGTTTCAATAAAAACCAAAGGTTGGACAGCCCTGGCTTAGCATATTGCCTCGCTCACAAAATTTGAGAAATGTTCCTTGAACACAGCCAATTAAGTTTGGTGAATCCCTGAGGCAGCGGGTAAGGCTGGATGCTGCCATGGAATAGTTCCAGAAAGCCATTGATAAGGACTTCACTTAAAAATTAGGCCATTTCATTGCGATTCATTAAAATAACAATTTCACATTTATGAATTATGTCATAAATTGTTCTCTCTCCTTTTAGTACAATTTATTTTCCTGAAACCAATTCTGAAGATATTAACCAGCAACAACAACAATAGAAAATAATTGGAAAATGCATTGCCTTCTCATCATGGATTCACCCAGCAACAAATTTCAGCTGTGGGAAATGACAATTTTTTGTAACCTCTGATCACTTCGTTCTGCTGAAAACATTCTCTCTGTACATAATTAGAAATACTGACAGAAGAATTTTTTGGCAAAAGTTATTCAATTTCTGTGTCATTTTGGTGTATTGATGTGTTTGGAAGAAGTAGCTCAGGCTTTTCATGAGGGAATTCCTTGACCATCACAGGGCTTTGAAACCCTTCAGAAGTGGGATATCAAATTCCCAATAGCACCTCCTCACAACTCCAGTCTTCTCCTATGCTTCCTTTGGCTAGAGGTGACTTAGCACTTTGCCAGAGGATGTGGGATTGAGCAGACCGATGGATGGAGCAAGTGCTGGATTTGGTGTCAGGGGACCTGGGTTTGAATCCTGTCTCTGTTCCTTTATTATCTTTATAAACTTGGGCAAGTCCTCTTAGGTGCTTTTGTTTCTTTACCTACAGAATAAGAGCATTGTACTTTCTCCCAACTTATATCCAAACAGTTAACAAATTCAAAATCTTTTTGAATAAATTGCAAAATAATAAATAATTGCTAAATTAATAATATTATTAATAAAATAATAAATTGCAAAATCTTTTTTGTTCACTTCCTCCATTCCCACTGCCCCTACATGAGCACACCTGATTGGAATATTGCACTAACTTCCTTCCAGGTGCCTCTTCCTCCAATTTATCCTTCACAACTACTTCCAGTATAATTTTTCTTATATATCAATATGGTTATGGCACTTCTCTTCTCAAAAATCTTTCTTGTCTCCTGAATATAGTTTACATTCCTCTACTTGGCATTCAAGCTCCAGTCCCCCAACCTAGCACCACCAACCCTCCCAAGTCTTAGTTAATGTTTTTCATCTTTAAGCATTAACATTCCAGCCAAACTTGGCATCTCCAACCTCTCTAGACATGTACCATACCCTCATGCCTCCAGAGCTCTGCTCAAGCTCTTTCCTAAGCCTAGACTACATTTTCTTCCCATTTTCACCTATTGAAATTGTACCCACCCCTTTGAGCAGTATTGTAGAACTTAAATAGAAGTGGAGGCCACTAAAACTGCACATAAGAATCCCGTGGGTCATATGGTGACTTAGAAAAACCACATTAACATGACCCATTTTATTGTATTTTTATTTATTTTATTAAATATTTCTCATTTCAATTTTAATCTGGCTCAGTCTGCACTCAAGAGTTTTGTGGGCTGGATATTCCAGAGGGCAAAAGATACGGGCTTACAACCAAGAATAACTTACCCAGCAAAATTGAGTATAATGCTTCAAGGGAAAAGTGGGTTTTTAATGAAATAGAGGATTCTATCCTGAGCATTCTTGAAGAAAACACCAGAGAAACTGATCTTTCTTCAGTTTCTGTGGTGAAACTTTGAAGTAAAAGAAATTACACTATCAGATCCTCCATCGTATTTTTTATGCCTTTGTCTTAAGTTTTGTTAGGAATCACCTATTATTATGTCTTGGTTATTTGTAGGGCAAGAAGTTTGTTTACGATAAGATGCATCCATCTGGATCTTTATTCTCTCAAATTCTGCATATCATCAATTAAGGAATAGAATAATGCCAGCTAGTCAGGCTCCGCTTTTCAGCCAGCTCCATGTTGCAGGGATGACAAAAAGGCCGGTTTAGCTACCTTAACATATCTATATGTGTGTGGGACAGAGTAGTTTGTGTGTTCCCTTGAAAAAGGATGCAAACTCTGAGGGTAATGGGCCACTTAGATCTGCCTGAAGTCCTGAGCAAAACTGATCAATTTTTGGTTGGGTGGTGTGCCTCGGTGGGTCCCAGGATCAGGACAAAGTCTGAGACCCAGGATTGGCTGTCCTAATGAGGCAGCACAAATATCCTCAGCTGTAACCAGGGAGGAGCAATTGTCCAATCAGCAAGCCTTTATTAAGTGTCTGCTATGTGCCAGGCACTGTGCTAGGGACTTATGATACAAAGACTAATAAACAGCCTCTAATCTCAAGGATTCTATTAAATACTACATTCTATTAAATACTACATTCTATTAAATACTACATTCTATTAAATACTACAAGGACCAGGCTCATCAAATGACACAAAAATCTGCTTTGTCCTCTGAGGTATTCTTAAATTCCAGTCTTTATTTGATTTTAATGGGTTTTTTTCCCAGGTACAAAAATCCAGTGAGGGGTGGCATGATATTCTTCCCTACCACTAGTGCCTAGAGCCCACTATCCCCATGCTTAGTACCTGACAGTTCCCTATCGACCCATGCGCCCTGATGGGTTGTAGCAGGAAGCTTGTGAAGAAATTACTGATGGCAGAAGCTGGGGGCTGGGGGAGGAGAAAGGGACAGGTCACTTTCTTCCCTGACAACTGTGCCTGAGGTCTGACTACCTGTCCAAGGATCACCTGCCCCAAACACCTTTTCCTCCCTCACCCCCAATCGCCTACTTTTCCTCAAACTCTCAATTCTAACTGAGCTAGACCAGAGCTTTAGAGTGGTTTCCTTATTTGCTTAGGCAGAACTCACAGCCTCCTTTGCTCTGTGAGCCTTGGGCATAGACTCGTTCTCTTCTAGTGTGACTTTTGATAAATGACAGTAAAAAATGGAAATACAAACAAAAAACAAAAATGAAAATAACATTTAACTTTATGGGGAAGTTTTAATTATGTTATGTTCATCAATTTGTAACTTGAAAAAGAGACAGAGATGATCTTTGGGAATTAGATTTCAGGTTCTGTTACCATGAGAGAAAAGATTTCCCATTTCATGCATATCCACATAGAATCACAAGGCACAGACAAGCAAATTCATAAATTATCTAGTTATTTTTACATGGAAGCCCAGAACCAACATTTTTGGCTAATGGCTAGGATCAGAGTTTTAAAATTGGTGACATTAAGGTTTCTTTTGGGGGGAATGTGAGAATTATAATATTTATTTGCCTTAATGTAGATAAATTATATTCACTCCCAGTTAAACAGGCCAGTTGCACTTCATGACAATTACTTTGAGACCAAATAAGGCTGCACCTCCAGTTGAGCTCCACAGCACACGTTTATTTCTTATTTGCAAAGGTTGTGCCATGTATATATGAGTGTGAGTATCAAGATTAGACAGTAAACATGCCTCTTTTCTTCTGAACTGCACACAAAATCCTATAAGTAACCTCATCTCATTATCAGTAATAATAAACAACCAGTACAGCGCAGTACTTAAAGTGAGATAAAAAGGTTCCAGGTTCTCTTGAAAAGTGGGATGAAGTGATGTCTTAATCTGCCTACATACCAGGTTGCCTGCCCTTAAGTTGATGACTTTTCCTACATGTTCCTTATGACTATGATCACCCAAGCAGGAAAAAAAGAATGTTATTTCCTAAGTGCCACACCTCACATTGGAGAACATGCTTACCTAGTGTTTGTTGAGGCACACCTATCCCTGGATATCATGGGGATTTAACATCATTAAGTGCCTTTAGGTCTCCTGGTCCATTAACGAATCAAATACTACTTAGAGGCATAGGGACTGTGGAATGTTATGGGGGCACATAAAGTAGTGGGGATATTTTGGATTTTTCTTTTTTTTTAAACTTTGTGTCTAAGAATAATAATAGCTGGCATTTATAGAGCAGTATAAGGTTTGCAGAGCACTCTATATATGTTGATTCATTTCATTCAATCCTAACAACAAACTTGTGAGGTAGGTGCTATCATTATCATCCTCATTTTACCGATGAAGAAACTGAGACATGGAGAGGTTAAATGTCTTGCATAGCTGTCACATAGCTAAGGAGTGTCAGAGTTAGGATGAGAACTCAGTTCTTCATGATTCTAAGTCCTACACTCCATCCACTGTGGCCTTTAGCAGTCCCTTTTGGGCTCACAGATTTAGAGGTGTAAAGAACCTCAGAGGCCATTTAATTCCATCTCTACATTTTACGGAAAAGGAAATCAAGGCCCATAAAGGTTAAGTGACTTTAGGATCATGAGATCTAAGTATTATAGTCATCAATTTCATGAACAAGCATTTATTAAACATTCACTTCGAGCCAGGCTCTATGACACCTGTTGGTGATACAAAGAAAGGTGGAAAAAACCAGCCCTTGCCCTCAAGGAAAGTACATTCTAAGGGAGGAGTCAACATATAAACACCTAGGTACATAAAAGATATATACAAGAGTAAATGAGTATAATTTTAAGAAGTCATTGGCAGGGGCAGCTAAGTGGCGCAGTGAGTAGAGCACTGGCCCTGGAGTCAGGAGGACCTGAGTTCAAATCCAGTCTCAGACACTTGACACATGTACTAGCTGTGTGACCTTGGGCAAGTCACTTAACCCCAATTGCCTTGCCAAAAAAAAAACAGAAAAAAGAAGTCATTGGCAGTCAATGGAACTGGGAAAGAATTCCTACAGAAGAGGAGGCATGTGAGCTGAGCCTTGAAGGAAGCCAGGACAACTAGTAGGCAAAGGTGAGGAGGTAAAGCATGCCAGGCATGGGGGACAATGAGTATAAAAACATGGAGAGGGGAGATGGAGTGTTGTGCTTGAGGAACTATAAGTAGGCTGGTGTAGCTGGATCACAGAACACACGAGAGGAGAGTATAAGGAGGCTGGAAAGGGAGAAAGGGCCCAGATCATGAAGAACTTTAAATGCCACTTTATAAGGAATTCTCTTGGTAGCTAAGTGGTGGCTGGATTAGAGTACAGAGAGATTTGAGGACAAGAGACCAGTTAGAAAGCTATTGCAGTTGTCCAGGCAAGAGGTGATGGTGGCTTATACTAGGGCTATGACTGTATGAGTGGAGAGCAGACAAAAAGTAGAAGTGTAAAACCAGAATCAAGAAAAGCTGGAGATGGATTAGATATGTGGAATGAGTGAGAGGGGGGAGTCAAAGGTGCCACTGAGCTGACAATGTTTAGGTCGTTGGGAGGATCATAGTACTCTCTACGATACTGTGACAACAATGTTACTAGCAGCTGCTGTGGAAGTGTAAGGCCAATAACACCAGCACACAGGAGGACTGCTAGCACAGGTTCTTTGATCTACTTTCTAAGGAAAGCAACTTCAAGGGGTTTATAATCTCACTTTAATTAAACATACATATATCATTCACTTAGTTCAGGGGAAAAAGTCATCACCCTGAACTTCAGAGCAAATACAAATAGAAATTACAAGCAGAAATTATATAAACAGAGCAAATAACACAAATCAGCAGATGGGGCTTCTGTCTGTCCATAGCAATACATACACAGTTACCAGAGAGAGAAGCACCAACATCTGGGTTTTCAAAGCTGTGGGCTCCTTAATGGCTACCCAGAGTCTCATCTGGCAAAATCACAGGAATGCTCTTCTGATGAGTGAGCCCCCAAAGCAAAATGCTAACCTCAGAGTACATATATATATATATATATATACTTCTTCAGGGTCAGCCCACAGAGGGCATCAAAACCATGTGACTCAAACTGGTGTGACTTAGGCTTTCTTGTGACTTAAGCAGGTCATCGAAGACTCTTGATTCCATAAAAAACTCTTGATTCAAACAAAGGCAAGTCTCAATCAAAGGCACTTGATTACCTTAGTGCTGAGAAGAACTAGAACTCCAAAAGAAAAAAGAGCAAAACAAACAGTCCCACTTTGCTTGCCATTACAAATACTAACAATGTTGGGGGGCGGGATGGGAATGTTTGAGGGAGAGAAAATGAATCATAGAATCATAGAATTAGAGCTGGATGGAACCTGGGAGGCTGCCTTAATGAAGTCTTTTTATTCTATAGATGAAGAAATTGAAGCTCCAGTGTCCCCCAATTCCTCATCATTCATTCATTTTCATATGTATAAATATATACACATATACTTTCAAAGATGAAGTTGAACATTTGATGTATGCATGTGTGAGTACAGGGCTAATGATGAATACCCTAAGTAAGAAGGCTGGCCACCAGTTGATACTTTTTGGCTATAGAAACTCATGAAAACTGTCACGGGCTTCCAAAGCCTCGTAACTATGCTCGGGGTTCCCCCCAAGCCCCAGGCCTCTGCCTAAGCAAAGGACCTGATCTCGCAGACAATGTACGGGGCGGGAGCCGAAAAGATGGTGAAATGACTCCGTTTATTATTTCAGCAAGCAGCACATTTATACCTTTAGTGACGTAGGTACACTCTTTGGTTACGTGGGTGAAAGACAGGTAAAGCTAATACACCTGGGTCCTAGGACCACCCTGACTCCACCTACTCTCCTCCCCAAAGCTCCCTGCGGGCAGGCAGTCCAGGCAAAGACCGGAAACTCCACGTGGTCACGCAGCCGGAAGTTCCACATGCTCTGCCAGAGAGCCGGAAGGTCCGGGCACGGGCAAAGACCTGGAATTGCCAGGGAGGTAACAAAGGCGAGACCCCTCCTCCTGGCTCCACCCACATCCCAAAGCCCTGAGTTTATCTCAGCAGGCCCCTGGGCCTGGAGGTCTGAGGAGAGCAGGCCTTGGCTCTAACTCAGCCCGCAACAGAAAACCATCTATAAAATGGTAGAGGATCTGTTGGGATCCATGTTGATGGAGGGTGTACCCACACCACGATTTCAGTTATGGAACCAGAGAGGCAGCATGGTACAGTGGAAAGCATGCCAGATGTGAAATTGAAGAGACCTGGGTTCAGATCCTGGCTGACACTATCTGGGTGACCTTGGGCAAGTCACTCTCTAAGTTCCTTATCTGTAGAATGAGAACATAAGACCAGATGACCTTTAACATTCCTTCTATGGCATATAAATTCTGAGACAGAGTTCTGGGTATGATTAATCAATTTATTAATTAGGCTAATAAATCATCAATAAATTGAGTTCGGTAATCTCAGTGGCCAAAAATACCAAGGGCATGTCCTAGGCAACTTTAAATATAGATGGTGTCTTCCTGATAGCATCTTATTGGGACCTCCCCTGACAAGCAAAAGGCAACCCTGATTGGTGGACACTTAGTGAGGAGATGGGCTAGGAGCTCTCAATTCCTCCATGTTACTTTATTATTGTGGTGTGGGGTGGCTGGGAGTCAGCTGAGGAATGAAGGTTGGTGATGAGATTCAGCAGCCTCCAGCAATTTGGGCAAGGAAAACCACCTCAGTCAGGATCTCTCTGGCTTAGATTCTACTTTGTAGACCAGGTCACTCAAACTTTGACTAGAAATCAAGGACACAAGAGTCACTTCTTAATAGCTTGTACAAGCTCAAGTTGGGCAGCTAGGTGGCACAATGGATAGAGTGCCGGGCCTAGAGTCAAGAAAACTCATCTTCTTGAGTTAAAATCTGGCCTCAGATACTTACTATCTGTGTGACGCAGGGGACAGTCACTTAACCCTGTTTGCCTCAGTTTCCACATTTGTAAAATGAGCTGGAGCAGGAAATGGCAAGCTATTGTAGTATCTTTGTCATGAAAATTCCAAATGGGGTCTGTATTAGCAAGCATCCTAGCACAGCCAGGATGGCCTACTAGCATAGGTTCTTTGATCTGCTTTTAAAAAAGAAAGACAACTTCAAAGGCGTTAACAATCCTACTTTAATTAAAGATATGTAAGTAAAGAAGGTAAAGGTCATTTACTTGGTCAGGGGAAAGGTCAGCACCCTGAACACGGAGAAAATACAAGCAGAGAGAAATTAGCACAGAGATCTAATAGGGCTCCAACTGTCTAAACAAAGTAATAGATACATAATCACCAGACAGGGAGTGCCAATATCTGGGTTCACAAAGCCGTGAGGGGGGCTCCTTAACAATGGATCCCCAGAGTCTCCTCTGGCCAAATCACAAAGACCTCAGGCAAACATTCTTCCCAGAAGTGAGCCCCAAAACAAAAGCTCACCTCACCTCAGAATACACACACACACACACACACACATATATATATATATGTATATATATATATATATATATATATATATATATATATATATGTATATATATATATATATATATGTATGTATGTACATATATATACATACACACACTTACTGCTAATAGGCTCAGAGCCAGAAGGCACCACAACCCTAGTGACTCAGTGCCTAATTAGCTTAGTACCAAAAAAGTGTGAAAGCCTTCTTGCAAGGGAGCCTCCTCATAAGCAAACTTCCCCTAAGGCAAGTTTCTCTTAGGCAAGTTCCTCCCCCAATGGGCTTTATGTGACTCAGGATGTATCACAGCTGTGAGGTGGACCAGAGCTCAAAGCAGCAAGACATCCATAGTTGAAATACCTGTGTACCTTTAGACCTGGGAACACGGCCCCTGTTCTAAGGAAAAAGGGGACACATGGTCACATGGGTCTATTAATGGATGAGGAAGATCTTATATTCCATTAACCCTACAGGGTCACAAAGAGGTCAAAAGGACTATAAGAACTGAACAACAAACAAAAATTCAGGTGGGCTTCTGTTTATGAGAGAGTCCCTGCCCAGGCAGATGTCTTGGTGGTTGGGAGTTACTGCATTCCTCAGCTAGAATGGGAGAAGTGTCTTTTGAACTAAGAGATGGTTTTAATGGAAAAGATAATAATAATTAATATTAATAATCAAAAGATACAGCATTAAAATTAATTTTCCTTACTTCTACCTCTAAATATGTAGTTCTAAGATGTTTTAGAGTATTGAGCATTATAATATGGATTTGTTTTTCTTTGTATCTCCAGTACTTAATACAGTGCCTGGTACAAACATGATTGGTGTTCAATTGTTCAGCCACATATGACTCTCTGTGACCCTGTGGACCAATGGTCCATTGTATTTTCTTGGCAAAGATACTGATGTGGCTTGCTACTTCTTCCTCCAGTTTTATGAAGATAGGGCTTAGGTGATTTTCTCAGGGTCAAATAGCTAGTAAGTATCTGAGGTCAGATTTGACTTCTGGTTTTTCTAACTCCAGGCCCAGTACCACCCAGTAACTATATATAACTAAAAAAATCCATAAATATTTATTTTAAAATGACATATTGCCTGAGGAGCAAAAAGAGTGTGTCAAAATGTCCCAGGAGTATAAACAACTTGTTATCAATTCAGTAATTATTGAGTAAATCACCCCAAAGTCCTATAGCAGCTATTCTTTCTATGTTGATTCTATCAAAGCCTTTGATTCAGTTCTGCACTCATTGCTTAATCATATACTATAACTATATAAAATAGTCCCAAGGAGTTAATTTGCTTAATTTCCTTTGTGCCTGTTAGCTCGTCTCTATTTGTGTGAAAAGTGTTTTGTAAATGTGTTCATGTAATTCCTGGGTTTATCTTGGCAGGTAGAATCCCAGATATTTTATATTGTCTACAGTTATTTAAATGGAGTTTTGCTTTCTATCTATTGCTACTGGGCTTTAGTGGTAACATCTGGAAATGCTGATGATTTTTGTGAGTTCATTTGATAACCTGCAACTTTGCTAGAGTTGTTAATTATTTTAAAATGTTTTTAATTGATTCTCTAGGAGTCTCCAAGTATATCATCATATCATCTGCATAGAGTAATAGTTTTGTTTCCTCTCTGCCTATTCTAATTCCTTCAAGTTCTTTTTCTTATTCAATTGCCATAGATAACATTTCTAGTACAATATTGAAGAACAGTGGTGATAATGGGCATACTTGCTTCACTCCTGATCTTACTGAGAAGACTTCTAGCTTTTCCCCATTATAGATAGTGCTTGCTGATGGTTTTAGACAGATTCTACTTAACATTTTAAGGAAAGCTCCACTCCTGTGTTCTCTAGTGTTTTTCTTTTAAACAGGAATGGGTGCCATATTTTGTCAAAGGTTTTTCAGTGTCTATTGAGATAATCATATGATTTCTGTTAGTTTTGTTATTGATATGGTCGATTATGCTGATAGTTTTCCTAATATTGAACCAGCTGTGTATTCCTGGTATAAATCCCACCCGGTCATAGTGTGTGATCTGGGCGATATATTGCTGTAATCTCCTTGCTAGCATTTTCTTTAAAATTTTTTGCATCAGTATTCATTGGGGAAATAGTTCTATTATTTTCTTTCTCGCTTTTGGATCTTTCTGGTTTAGGTATCAGCACCATATTGTGTGATAAAAGGAATTTGATAGGACTCCTTCTTCATCTATTTTCCCAAATGGTTTATATAGTGCTGGAATTAATCGCTCTTTAAATGTTTGGTAGAATTCAGTTGTGAATCCATCTGGGCCTGGGGATTTTTTTCTTGGGGAATTTCTTGATGGCTTCTTCAATTTATTTTTCTAAAATGGGGCTATTTACATATTCTATTTCCTCTTCTGTTAATCTGGGCTATATATATATATATATATATATATATATATATATATATACACACACACACACGTATATATTATAATATTCATCCATTTCACTTAGGTTGTCAGATTTATTGGTATACAAATGGGCAAAATATGTCCTAATTATTGATGCTGTTGATGTGGTTTTCTTCTTTTTTATTTTTAATCAAATTAACCAACGATGTGTCTATTTTATTGTTTTTTTTCATAAACCCAGCTCTGAGATTTATTTATTAGTTCAATGATTTTCTTACTTTGAATTTTCTTAATTTCACCTTTGATTTTTGGGATTTCCAACTTCATGTGTAATTGGGGATTTTAAATTTGTTCTTATTCTAGCTTATTTAGTTACATGTCCAATTCATTGAACAGCTTTTTCTCTATTTTAGACATATAAATTTCCCCCTAAGTACTGCTTTGGCTGTATTTCATATATTTTGGTAGGTTGTCTCATTGTTGACATTTGCTTTGATGAAATAACTGATTATTTCTATGATTTGTTGCTTGACCTAGTCATTCTTTAGGGTTATATTCTTTAAGTTCTAATTAATTTTTAGTCTATCTTTCCATGGCCCTTTATTAAATGTAATTTTTATTGCATCATGATCTGAAAAGGATGGATGCATTTAATATTTCTGCCTCTCTGCATTTGATTGTGAGGTTTTTGTGCCCTAATACATGGTCAATTTTTGCACTGGTGTAAGGTACCACTGAGAAAAAGGTATATTCCTTTCTGTTCCCATTCAATTTTCTCCAGAGGGCTAGCATATCTAACTTTTCTAAAATTTTATTCACCTTCTCAACTTCTTTCTTATTTATGTTGTGGTTAGATTTATTTTAATTCTAAGAAGGGAAAGTGGAGGTCTGCCATTAGTATAGTTATATTGTTTCCTTCTTTTCTGTTCATCCTTCCTTCTCGCAGCAGACCAATGACATCAGGAGGGTGATGTCTTGATTTACAAGTGAATTGAATTTAAGTGAGGCAGAGCTATGCAAAGTCAGCAACCCCATTCTCTCCTCCAGAGTCATGGTAGTGCAGTAGCAAGACATAGGTAAGGACAAATGGAGATGGCTCAGTGTATTTCCTCCTATAACTTATTTAACTTCTCCTTTAGAAATTTGGATGCTATAGCATTTAGCGCATATGTTTAGTGCTGGTATTACTTCATTGTCTATGGTATCTCTTAGAAAGATGTCAAACTTTCTTTGTCTCTTTTAATTAGACTTATTTTTGCTTTTGTTATATTTGAGGTCATGATTGCTACCCTTGCTTTTTTTTTAAACTTCAGCTGAAGCATAAGATATTCTGTTTTAGCCTTTTACCCCTCCTCTGTGTGTGTCTCTGCTTCAAATGTGTATCTTGTAAAGAACATATTGTAGGATTCTGTTTTTTAATCCACTCTGCTATCTGTTTCTCTTTTATGGATGAGTTCATCCCATTCACATTCACAGTTCTGATTACTAACTGTGTATTTCCATCCATCCTGTTTTTCCCCTGTTTATACTTTTTTCACTCTCTCCCCTTTCGCCCTGTCCTTCCTCACTAGTGTTTTGCTTCTGACCACAGCCTCCCTAAATCTGTCCTCCCTTCTATTAGCTCCTTTCTTTTTTCTTGTCCCCCTCCCCTCTTACTTCCCTATAGGGTAAGTTAGATTTCTTTGCATAACTTAGTTTATACATTATTCCCTCTTTGAGCCAAGTCAGATGAGAATAAGGTTCAAGCAATGCTCACCCCTCTCCCTTCTGTTCCTCCTTTGTATGAGGTCTTTCACACCTATTCATGTGATATAATTTACCCTATTCTGCCTTTCCCTTTCCTCTTCTTCTATTGCAAGCCTCTATCTCACCCCTTAATTTTTTTATATCATTCCATCAAAGTCTTGCACCATCTAACTGTGTACACTCCTTTCTAACTGCCCTAAGAAACATACAATTCTTAAGAGTTATAAATATCATCTTCCCATGTAGGGATGTAAATAGTTTTATCTTATTGAATAATTTATGTTTTTTTCCCATTTATCTTTTTATGCTTCTCTCGAGTCTTGTGTTTGAAAATTCAATTTTCTATTGAGCTCCGGTGTTTTCATGAGGAATGTTTGAAAGTCCTCTATTTCACTGAATATCCATTTTTTTCTCCTGAAAGATTATACTTAGTTTTGCTGGATAGTTGATTCTTAATTGTAATCCAAACTCATTTGCCTTCCAGAACATATATTCTAAGACCTTCAATTCTTTAACGTAGAAGCTGCTAAATCCTGTGTAATCCTGACTGTGATTCCTCAATATTTGAATTGTTTCTTTCTGGTTGCTTGCAGTATTTTCTCCTTGACCTGAGAGTTCTGGAATTTAGCTATAATATAATTGTGAGTTTTCATTTTGAGATCACTTTCAGGAGGTGATGGGTGTATTTTTTCAGTTACTATTTTACCCTCTGGCTCTAGGGTATCACAGCAGCTTTTCTTGATAATTTCTGGAAAGATGCTGTCCAGGCTCTTTTCTTTAATCAAGGCTTTTAGTTAGTCCAATAATTGTCAAATTATCTCTCCTGGATCATCTATTTTCCAGGTCAGTTTTTTTTCCAATGAAGTATTTTAATTTTCTTCTATTTTAAAAATTCTTTTGATTGATTTTTGATGTCTCATAGAATCATTAGCTTCCACTTGCCCAATTCTAACTTTTAAGGAATTATTTTCTGGAGTTAGCTTTTATATCTCCTTTTCTATTTGGACAATTCTACTTTTTAAGGAGTTGTTTTCTTTTTCTAAGCTGTTGACTCTCCCCCACCCCCACCCCCCCAATTCTATTGCATAACTCACTTTCCCCAATTTTTCTTCTACCTCTCTTATTTGATTTTCAAAATCCTTTTTGGACTTTTCCAGGACTTCTTGGGCTCAGGACTAATTTATATTTTTCTATGAAGCTTCACATGTAGGCATTTTGACACTGTTTTCCTCTTCTGGGTTTGTGTCTTGATTTTCCCTGTAGGTTTTTATGATCAGGGCTTTTGGGGGGCTCATTTCCCAGCCTATTTTGTGACTTTTAAAATTGAGCTCTACTCCTCAAGTACGGGGGGCATCATCCCAAACTTCTTGTGCTGGGGAGAGGCCAGGGTTCTGGTCATTGTTTTTCAGTGCAGGGTCCTCCAGGCAGGCTGTTTGCAGCTGTGCTGGGGTCTAGTCAAGCCACTTATTCCAAGGCCTCCAGATCTGACACTAGCTTGCTATATCAGGGCTGGAGGCCTTCTAGCTGGCCTGCTGTGCCACTGGCCTTCTGAGTCTGGTTGCAGGGCCTTGATTGCTGATCTGTGCTGGGTCTAGGGGCCTTTGCTGGCTTGCCCCGACACCATCTGCCCTGGGCTATACTCCCTTTTTACCCAAGTGAGAGAACTCTTTCCTGCAGTCCTTCTAAGTTATCTTGGGTTGGAAAATTGTTTTACCTTATCCTTTTTTGGGTTCTAGTTTTCCAGAATTCATTTTGAGTCATGATTTAAAGTTGTTTTGAGGGAAATTGGGGAGAACTCAGGCAACTCCCTGCCTTTTCTCCACCACCTTGGTCTCCACCTTGACTTATCTCTAAAGTGAGGGGATAGGACAAAATGGCTTCTGAGATGCCTTCCAGCTTTAGATAGCTGAGCTTCCTGAAAGGCCTTTCTTGTTGGCCAAGCCTATTAATAGAAAGTAGGGGAGGGAGAGAAAGAGAAAGAGAGAAGAGAAGAGAAGAGAAGAGAAGAGAAGAGAAGAGAAGAGAAGGAGGAAGAGGAAGAAAAGGAGGAAGAGGAGAGAAATAATTGAGTATATTAGTAATGGCTTCCTCTAGAAGATGCACCCGAATTGTGCTTAATACTAAATCAAAAATTCTATAAGGGAGAAGTACATGAGGAAAGCACTACAGATATAGGGGACATGTGTTTGTGTAAAGCCATGGAAGGAGGAGATAGAATATCACTTATTCATCATGTACATGGAAGAATTAGCAAACTATTTTGTCTAGATTGGGATTCCATGAAGGGCAATAATCTGAAAAGAGTCTGGAGAGTTCATAGGAACCAGATGGTGAAAGGCTTTAAATGCCTGGAATTTGGAATTTTATTCTAGAAGCAACTAGGAGCCATTGATTATTGTGAAGGGGAGGGAGAAAGCATGACATGTTAGACTCTGTGTTAGCAATATTAATTGAAACCTGTGTGGAGGATGGATTGAAGAGGAAAGAAAATGAAAGTAAAGAAATTAATTAGGAAGCCATTTTGGAGTCAATAGGAAAGACAGCTAAGTGGCATAGTCCATAGAACTCTAGACTTGGAGTCAGAAAGACCTGAATTAAAATCTGACTTCAGGCAATTACTAACTGTGAGAGCCTGGGCAATTCACTTAACCTCTGTCTCATCATCTATAGAATGTGAACAATCTCACTTCCTTCCCAGGGTTGTTGTGAGGACTGTTGTAAGGATAAAATTTAAAAAGTCCACTGCAAACCTTAACGTCCAATATAAATGATAGCCATTATTATTAAGGAGATGAGGCCTTGAATTGGGGTGGTGGTTATCTAAGTGAGAAAAGAAAACCAACTATTCAAAATATATTGTGGGGGACAGGGGTTAGAGGCCTAGTCTCAATAAAAGCCTATCAGCTGATTAGCTATAAGGCAATGTAGTGTTTAAGAAGGTTTCAAAGTCACAAGCCACAGTGACTGGAAGGATGGTGGCCTCAGATAACTAGGGAAGTTTATGAGGAAGAAAACGAGCCCAATTCATCTTCCTCGCAGTTACCAAAGGACTATTTCTAAAGCACAGGCCTGACCTTGTCACATCCCTGCTCATCAACCTCCAGGGACTCTCTGTTACTTCCAGTTTCTAATACAAGCTCCTCTATTACACATTCAAAGTCCTTCACAATCTTGTTCCATCTGACCTTTCCAGACTTACCTATTTCTCCCCTTCATGTGCTCTGCAATCTGGCCAAACTGGCCTGTTAGGTGTCCCTCTCCCAAGACATCCCACCTCCCAACTCTATGTCTTTGCATAGGTTGTCCTTGATGCCTGGAATGTTCTCACTCTCTTTTTTACTTCTTAGAATCTCTAGCCTGCTTTAATGCTCAGTTCAAGAACCACCTTCTGCCTGAGGCTTTTTCTGATCTTTCTAGCTGTCAGTGTTTCCTCCTTGAAATGAACTTGTCTTTATTTTATGTTTTGCACAATTATATTTACATGTTTTTCCCATGTTAGAATATAAGCTCGTTAAGGAAGCTGCTTAAGGAAGGGACTGTTTTATTTTTGTCTTTGTAACCAAGGCATCTAGCACAGTGAATAGCACATCTTAGGAGCTTGATGATCACCCTAGTGTGGAATCAAATCTCATGCTTGCTTCCAGCATGATGTTGGGCAAGTCTGGGAACCTCTCTGGGTCACTATTTTCTTCCTTATAACATGAGATAATTTGACTAGATGACTCTGATGTCCCTTTCAGCTCTAAATGTATCATTCTATGATCCTGTGATTGCTAGATAGAAATATATCCCAATATAGGATACATTGACTGATTGTGTTGGAAGTGAGATGCCAACAGGAGATCCAGATGAACTTGTTGGTAACATGGAACTTTAAGATATAGATTAGGAATGAATACAGAAACATCTGGGAGAAGTGCTCAGAATAGAAATACTATTTAGACATACGGGAGCTGAAGAAGTCACCAAACGAAAGATTACAGAGATAGATGAACACCCCAGCCTTGAGCCTCACTGGATACTCACAGTGACCAGAACAAAGATGAAAATATTTCTTCATCAAACTCTATTTTATAGGTGATCAATTTAGAGTTAAGACAGAAAGATATTTTTAAGGTTGTCATAAGGCAAGGCATAACAAAACAATGAATTCAGTCAACAAGCTTATCATTTTGGAGATGAAGTGTACCTGAAAGTTTTACAGAGTTTACATACTGATTTATGAATGTTAAAACAAGAGATTTTACATGTGCTGATGCTGGATACAATGGATAAATATCTCAAATCATTTTCCTGCAGCAAAGTTTGGAAGTTTGGTAAGGTCAGATAGAATCAAGGTCAAGGGTGGGGAGTGGAACTAAAGAGGAGACAGATGTGATCACCTATCCTGTCCCTGCTCTTCCTACCTGTTGTTCATTCAATGGGCATAATACATTCAGGATTGGAAGAGAACTCATCCTCAAGATGAAGATGAGCACCAGGTAGAAAGACCAGAGACAAGATAGGTGGTTTCAGACACCTGGTAGAGGTCCACCTCAGTATCCTCCATAACGGCAGTTCTCTAAACTTGGTACTGCAGAATGAGAGTGGTAAACATTGAGGCACATCCAGAATGCCGTTACTGTATAAACACTTTTATTGGACAGGCATAATATCTAAGACGCCATCAATAAAGTTACATTGATGCATGACTGTTTTACAGACATGAATAAGGCTCCTTGAGATTTTGTATCATTTTTACGATGTATTTGTATTTTTACAATGTGTTTCTATTACTTTTTGCAATTTCGCCTAAGGAATCTATTCACCTTCTGGAGCGTGCATCTCAGCAACCGGGCTTACCTCAACCTACCTTTTCACTTCTGTACAAAAGCCAAAAATAAGTGCTTAATTGGGCAGTACCTGAAGAGCGAATTAGATCTGCTTAATGCCAGCATGGCTTAGAAATCTTCCACAAACCCTCTTCATTGAACATTTTAAGATGCATACTCTCCTTAAACCAGAATTATTGGTAAGGGACACTTTTGGTCACCTAAGGTCAAAGTCTGATGGTCAAATTCAATTGAATTCTATCTAACCCCTTTTGGATGAGCACTTAATATGTGCCCAACCTGACAAACATGCCTTGCATTTAGTTTCATCATTTTTCATAGTACATCAGTGTGGTACAGTGCAAAGAGGACTGGCTCTGGAGTCAGAGGATCTGGCTTCACCTCTGATGCCTATCACCTGTGTGATCATGGGCATTTACCTTCTCTGGGCCTCAGTTTCCCATAGTAAAATGAGGAGGTTGGGTTACATGTTTTGTGAAGTGCCTTCTTAGTCCATGATCCTATAAATTGTACATATGCAGATTATAAGAAATTAATTTTTTTCATTCTCAAAATATTAGATAGTGGGGTGCTTGCTTGTGACATCTTTTTCTAGTCTAGAAGTGAGACTGAAAGCTCAGTGAATAGCATTCATGTTGACATTAGACTTTTGGGAGTGGAGTTTCCTAGATAGATTCATTTATAAACAGTTCTTAGGAGCCCAAGGACTAGTTCCTTAACTAGAAAATGAGGAGAGAGGCTATAGAAACAAATACATTCTAGGAAACTAAGGCAGGTTTTGATGATGAATGAATAGACATTGGTACTGAGGGATCTGTGTTTTAAGCAGGTGACCAAGACTTTCAGTTGACACTGCTCTGGGGAAGAGATTGGTTAAAATTAATTTAAACCTATGGCTGATAAAGCTGCCCCATTTGGTATAACTCTCTTCTCTTAGATTAGAATGCTCCCTCATAGTCAGACTTCAAAATTTCTCTCTCCTTTATTCCATTGGGTTTCTCAGCAGATTTGGCCTTGGTGCCCTCATTGTGGTTGGTGTTCTAAGAGGAGTAGTGTTCTGGTGAAACCTGTAGAAATACCTACTTCTGATCCCATCTCCTTTCTTTGTCTTAGATTCATTTTGTTTTCTTTCAGTTTCAATTTATGGAGACTCCCCAAGAGGCAGAACCCCTCCTGAAAGAGCTGAGATTCGCATATAATCTCTGTTCAGTAGCTCAAAATATAGAAATTCATTAAAAATCTTTCTTTTTGGAAGGAGGGGTTAAAAAAAAGAAGGGATGCCAATGGACTTGAGAGAAGGTTGGGAAGTCCTTTCAATGTCACATTGTCTTTTATTTCCACATGTTACTCTTATGTTGATTTAAATCTAATTGCCCACTTTACTTTGTATTACTAGCTAGCTACAGAGAATGATGAACCTGTCTGTTAACCAAGGGGAGGGGGCCACCTCCAAGATCTACAAGTACTATGGAAAGGAGAACTGGCAAGAAGAGTAGGTTTGCTCCCAATAGTACATCAAGTGCTGTTATGTCAACAGCATTGAAGGCCAAGAAGCTTCTATGAGAAAGAATGGGAGAAAGCTTTAATGGACAGGGGCATCAGCCCCCGTGTATGTGATTGTTTCCGTTCATAATACATGTCCTTAACACCAAATCCTGTTTTTCACATAATGTAATAACAACACAGCTGGTGCCCAGTGATTGATATTAGTATGCTTGGCGATAAATGCTGTTATTATGGAAATACTACTAGCAAGTCCCCATGTACAGTACACGTGGGTGGTACAGATTTATTAACATGCCCTTCCTGAGTTACTTTCTTGGAAACATTTTTACCACCTATGAAATACTCTGCAATAATACCATTAATAAACATATCTAATTGCAGAATGCGATCGTGAAGCTCTGAATAGCTTCAGAAGTGAGATTATTGCATCTAGGGGCTTCCAACATCCCTGTGTGTCCCCCAGTTTTTATACAGCTGCATAGCAAGTAATAGGTCATGAAAGTGCACAAACAGGCAGTTAAGTTAATGAAAAAAACCATCGGCCTTATTTTTTTTGTAAAGAGCTGTCAGTAGATGTCAATGTGACTATTTTATACAACATCTTCCTGCCATATGGCCCTTGAGACTTGAGACCATTCACATTTGCTATTCAAGTTACAGAATCCCCATCCTCCCCACCCCAAGAATGCTTTTGAAAGGATCCTTTAAATAATTGATAGTTACAAATGAAAACCCTTGCCCAGAGTTTCCAAAGTGATCAAAGTTATTTTAATTTGCCATTGGTCAGAGTTGAGTAAAAATGATGTCACACACTGTATCATCAATAACTGAGAATTGCAGGGCCTTCATCTCAAGCCAAAGCACTTTTAGCAAATCCCTATTTTAGTTGCACTTAGCTGTTAGGGTCATAGACTGCCCAGTGGGGCATAATTTTAATGAGATTTGGGGAAAATAAGTAGCATAGCATTTTGGGGTTTCTGTATTTTTCCTTTCTTTGGGTCATTTAAAAAATCTGTCAATATCAAAAAAAAAAATACTCCTCTGTGGTTTTAAGTAGGGGTATTTTATGCTTTATGGTAGATGTGCATTATATATTTTTAAAAGTAGCATTACCCTGCATCAGAGCCCAACTACTAATGCCTCATCAAGGCACTGAAGGGTGACCCTGGAACTGAGGTATGCTTTGCTCATGGACCAGTAGATTATACATTTCCTTCCAACATGGAAAGTTTTTCAAATATGTGTCTGGAAAATGCTACCTTAAACAACATTAAAAATAGATCAAAGGAAGTGATAAGTCTGCAATATGCTTCTTTGCTTCCAACCACTTCTAGCTGCTGCGTTCAATGCTGGACATCACATTTCAGAGAGGACAAGTTAGGGAGCATCCTGAAGTGAATGGCCACGATGGTGAGAGGCCTGGCTTTTGAGGGAACTGGAAATGTTTAGCCTGGAGAAGAGAGGACAGGGAAGGATATGGCAGCCATCTTCAAGTACTGGAAGGGTTGTCACATGAAAGTGGGATTTGAGTTTTTCTGCCTGATTCCAGTGGCAGAATTAGAATTAATGGATGGAAGGTCCAGATAAGCATATTTACAGCTCTGAAGTAGAAAGATGAAAGGAAGAGAGCAAGCATTTGTTAAGTGCCTACTGTGTGTCAAGCACTGTGTTAAATGCTCTACAAATATTATCTCATTTGGCCTTTGCAACAAGTCTGTGAGGTAGGTACTGTTATCATATCCTTTTTACCTTTGAGGAAACTGAGCAAGAATTTGAAGTTGGAAGACCTCGGTTCAAATCTTGGCTATGCTAACTACTAACTGTATGCCTACAGGCAAATCATCTCCCTAGTCCTAAGTCCTCATTTTTAAATGGGAAGAAGTAGTAGAGGAATGGGTTTTTACATTTTTCTAAGGTGTCTGATAATTCTAAAATCCATGACTGGGGTTTGATTGCTTTTGTGCAAAGACAGATCTGCCATACAATCCAGTAAAATGAGACAAAAAATATTCATACAAACAATCCTTAGGCCTTTACAGCCTGAGTTTCTATTTCCAAAATGTTCTTTATTTGTATATATTAAAAACAATGCTCACATTTCTCTGTTACAATAGGCACTTTGGTAGTCACGTTCTCCCAACCTCATGAGTGTGTACATTCCTTTCACCTGTCCAGATGGTGGCCTCTCCAGACCTTTGTAAGCAGGACCTGATAAATTCATCAGAGGATCATGGCTTCAGGGATTTCTCCAGATGGTGGCTATGACTAGGCCAAAGAGCCTTCCTGCCAAGTCCTCAATCAAGAAAGAATACTTCTTTTCCCAAGGACTATCTTATATTCTCAAATTAATACTTTCTCTCCTCTTCCCACTCCCATCCCTGCTCCCTTTTGAGTGTCCTAGCAAAAGGATGGCTGCTGGATCCTTTCACTAAGGTGGGCTTATCTCTTTGACCATTTTCTCTCAGGAGCAGCTCTGAGACATCTAACTTTTCTAGAACAGGGAGAACGTGGGGTGCAGAAAAGGGAACAGCAGTTAAGTCCCACTAGTAGGATCCTTAGCCAAGTGGTTTCCGGAAAGGACTAGAAAATCTAAGGATATTGTCTTATTGTCACAGTATGGGTTGTCTAGAAAAAGATACCCTGATCACAATCTAATGGGGAAGACAAAAACAAACAAATATGTACAAACAATTTATATGCATGACAAATTGAAAATAATTGAGAGGGAAGGCACCAGAATGAAGAGGAGTTGGAAAAGGTTTCCTGTAGAAGATAGGATTATAGCTGCAATCTAAAGGAAGCCAGGGAAACCAGTAGGTGAAGAAGAGGAGGGAGATCATTCCAAGCCTGGAGAACAGCCAGAGAAAATGACAAGCACTAACAGATGAAATGTTTGTTCATGCAACATTAAGCAAAGGGGCCTGTGTCACTGGATCAAAGAGTATGTGACATGGGGAGTGACGTAGTTAGACCTACATTTTAGGAAATTCAGCTTGGTGGATGAATGAAGGATGGATTGGAATGGAAATATACTTGAGGCAGACAGATTAACCAGCAGGCTATTGCAACAGTTCAGTTTAAGTGATGAGGGCCTGCACCAGGTGGGGGTATCAGAGGAGAGAAAAAGATGTGTTCAAGAAATATTGCAATGGTGGAATCAAACACATCTTGACAACAGATTGGATATGGGGGGAAAGGGTTAAAAAATAATGAAGAGTTGAGGATGATGTTTAGGTTGCAAGCCTGAGGGATTAGGGGCATAGTGATGCCCTCTATACTACTAGGGGATAGGATTAAGGGGAAAAGGTGATGAATTTGAGATGTCTACTGGACATCCAACTTGATGTCTAAAAAGTATTTGTAAATATGAGATTGTAGGTCAGCAGAGAGTTTAGGGCAGGATATAAAGATTTTGAGAATCATTAGCATAGAGATGGTAATTAAATCCATGGTAGCTGATGAGATTACCAAGTGAAGTAATATAGAGGGAGAAGAGAAGATGGCCCAGAACCTAACCCTAGGGGAGAGCTATGGTTAAGGGGGTAAAATCTGAATGAGGCTCCGACAAAGGATACTAAGAAGGAACTTTCAGTTAGGCAAGAGAAGAACCTATAGTAATCATTTCCCCAACCACCTGAAAGGTCAAGGTCACAATCAGTGCTGATTAGAAGAAAGTGACAGCACTGCAGCCAGGCCCCATAATAATCCTTTGTATCACCAAACCATGGTAGTGAAACAGGAAGTGGGAGGGGGTAGTTTTTGGCACAGAAACCCCATACTTTGGTGAAATATGGGAAACTACTAATGACTAGCTAATGAGCAGTGGAGAGGACTTGATGGAGCCCATCACTGGCCTTGAAGGAAAGGCCTTATGAGATAATGGATGGAGAGCTCTCCAGGAAGACCTGGGTTCAAATTCTGCCTCTGGCACATAACCTACTGGTTATGTGAGCCTATACAAAAGATTTTGGAACCAGTTTTTTTCAACTGCAAAATGAGAATTATTATAGCCCCTGAACTGTGAGGGTCAATTAAGCAGTCAGTAGGTATTCATTAAGCATTGATTATATGTCAGGCACTATGCTAGGTTTAGAGAATACAAGTAAAAGAATGAAACAATTCATACTCTTATTGAGCTTACATTCTAATAGGGGACACAATACATACATATAAAATACATACAGCATAAATATCACATTAATAAATACATAAATATGTATACATACAAAAGTAATTTTGGAGGGCATTAGCAGTTAGGGGAAACCAGCAAAGGCTTCATACTGTAGATGATGCCTCAGATAAAACTTAAAGGAAGAAAAGGACTCCATGAAGTAGAAAGGAGGGATTGCATTCCAAGCATGGGAGATATCTTGAACGAAATCATGTTATAAAGTACTTTCCAAACGCTAAAGGACTATACACAAGCATGCATGTGTACATATATACACATGTACACATATGCATATGTATGTATGTGTGTGTTATTAGCATGCCTTCCGAGTCTGGGATGCACTGGCAGATGGGATGGAGACAGAAATCCCTTGGGGACTGGCACATCTTCTGATTGTCCCAGATTTACTGAGAGCTACCAAAATGGTCCTGGAATTTGGAGTGGCATCTAGGGAAGCTCCAGGGCAAAGTATGTTACCTGAAGAGAGCCATCATTTATTCATTTCTTGGACTTCTTAGAGAGTGGTAACTTCTGTTTCCATTCAGTAAGGCCTCCTGCACCTGTACTAGAAAGTTTAGTAAAGTAACTCCCCTATGATTCAGGGGTGGTGTTGCAGGAGGAGGGCTGATAGTATCCATACATAGGCTTGTTTAAGACAAGCCATTCACTTATACTCAGGTGCCTAAGGACAAGAAAGGCAGAAATTTCTGCTCAGTATATCTACTTCCTTCTCCATTTTCTCTCCTCTGATTTGTGCTCCATGGCTCCAGGTACCAATTTTCTCCAGCTGTAGTATCCTTTGAATGAGTGTCAGGAGGACAACGTTCTTTTGTCTAGAGCCATTGACAGATCAAAGCTATCTCCTTAGATATCCTTAGAGAAATATAATTGGGGGCTATCCCTGAACCACTGGAAAGATTAAGTTTGCTCTTCTGCCTTCTAAAAAACACAAGGTTATTCCAGGCCCTTACCTCACAGCCCCCAGGGGAAACCCTTCTAAAGAAAACATTACTGCTCATTGACTCCTCCTTTCCACTAACACATGGAAATATCTGTCCTTCCTGTCTCAAAAAAAGACCTGTGACTACCCTTAGGGAGAGTGCCAGTGGAGAATAGTCAGGTAGTGGTAGAAAAACTGATACATAGACCCTAAAAAGAACAGCTTTGGACTCTTAACCTAAGCTATAACTCCTGACTCTAGAGGAAGACAAACTACAAATCATTTCCCGAAATGTTTCCTACACCCTACCTTCACATTCAAGTAATATCAGTGTGTCAGCTGTGTATGGGGTGGATTAGACAAAAGAGAACCTGAATTCAGTAAGACCAAATTGACACACTATTTTTTACATCATTTTTTGTTTCAATCTGCAAAAATCTTGTCTTGTATTCTTTTCCCCTACCCATCTGCCAATAGAGAATAAAAGAGAAAAAAATACAGACGTGTTTTATCAAAACAATTCTCCACATTAGCCATATCAAAAAAAGGAAAAAAAAGTCTCATTCTATATTTTGAGTCCTTCGCCCCTCTCTATCAGGAGGTGGGTGACGGATTTCATCATCAGCTCTCTGGAATTATGCTTGGTCATTTCGCTGAGAAGAGTTCCTCATTCTTTCAAAAGATAATGTTGTCTTCGTACAAAGTGTTCCCCTGGTGCTGTTAACTTTGGCATCAGTTCACACAAGTTTTTCCAGATTTCTCTGAAGCCACTCCTTTCATCATTTCTTGCAGCTTGATACCATTCCATCACATTTATTTAACATAACTTGTTCAGCCATTCTCCAATTTATGGGTATTCCCTCAAATTCTCATTCTTTGCCATCTCAAAAAGAGCCATAATTATTTTTGCACATCTTTAGAATTTGTTTTTCTTAATACTCCCTTAAACTATCTTCCCATTCTCTCATTTCCTTCTTGAGTGAGATGTACTTTGGTAACCAACCATGTGTGCGTGTGTACATATCCTTCCCTTCTTTGACCAGTAAAGATGAGAGTAAGATTTGTTAAACCTGAAAATTTGGTTGAAGGAGGCAAACAAGCAAGTGATAAAAAAAATCCATGTTGTTTATTATTTTCCCTTAAAGCATAGGTAAGTACATACAAGGAGTCAGAGCATAAGCTCTGGCTGTCTGAACAAAGGAATAAGAAAACTTATATACATTATTTTAGCAGACCCACCAAGCCTGCATTACCTCACCTCCATGACCCCCATGTATGTTTAACCATGATACAAGAATTTCCCTTAGTGGAATAGGGTTGTAAAGAATGTTGACAAACGTCAGTTAATAATAAGCAAGGTAGTCTCTCTTGGGATTAGGGTCTCATCCTTTAATGGCTAACGGGGGTAAGAATGTCCTTAGGTCAGTCTCATCTGGCCTTGTCTACAGAGATAGGGGTATTCTGAGTTTACTCAGAGAACAAAGAAGCCCGGGTCCTGGATCTTCTTCCAGTTACTCATTAATTCAGGCTCTGGGTCTGGTTGAAATTAAAAATGATATAAAATGGTATCAAATATTCCACAGATTCAGGTGTGAGTCGCCCACTCTGCTATCCCAGCCTCCTTGTTTGTATAGATGTCTCCTTGTGCACCTTGACTATGTGAGAAAATTTTCCCTAATCTTCATTCTCTTCCCTTCACCCCTGCTGTATTCCTCTTTTATATTACCATTCTTTCTTAAGAACATGAAGATATAACCCAGAGACTCGGAGGCCTTCTTTCTAATTCGACTCCCTTTGTGCCCCCTGTATGGAGAGATGATACTAGCCTAAGTGGCCAGGGGATTATTTTGATGTATGCCAAGTACATGTTGGGGCAACCGATAATGATTAAGCATGAGGGGCAATCTCTTCAGTATGCATTGTTGATACACATGGTAAAGAGATTCTAGGTGAAGATATAGACAGAGAAATCAGCACTAAAGTACTCTTCAGGAAAGGATCATTGAGACCATATAGTGCTTCTTCTGCTCACCCACACCCCAACGCAGAGGCTTGGAGAAGGGGGACAGCAAAACTGAGTGAGCTCTTCCAAAGAGAGATAGGAGCCTAGCAACAGAGGTCAAAGTAGGCTGAGGTGAAAACTGTAACAGAAGAATAGGGCTGTTTTTACTTCAGCATTGGACTGATGGGCATAGTACCGCGGAATATAACAAATAGACAAATATGGACTTAGTTTGTCACAAAACGAGTCTTAGTGACATGGCTCAGGGGTAGGAAGGTAGAGGCAAGTCCAGGGGCTGTCCCAGATCCTGAATAACCTAATTCACATCCCATTCACCTTTCCTGAATTCTTTCCACCTGGACTCATAGGACCCCATGAAGCATTGAGAATGTGGTTCAAAGGTCAAGAATGCCCTGCTGTATTGGAAATGGATTTCAAGTCATGATTATATTCTAGTTATTCTGTGAAAAGTACTTGCAATGCAGACCACTAAATCTGATGAAGGGGATAGTGACAAAGTAAGAAAAATCACTTGTCTTTGATTTACCTCAGCATGAGCCCTGGAAGGCAACAGGGGTTAAGTGATTTGTCCAGAGTCACACAGCTAGTAAGTCTGAATGCAGATTTGAACTCAGGTTCTTCTAACTCCAGAGCGATCACAGGGCTTTCTTCCACTAGTGACCCCTTCACTGATTCTTAAACTTATACATGCTGCACTGCACCACCCCATGTTAAATTCTTTATCCAGTATCTTCAGGAAACTTCTTCATCAGCACATGTGTATATACATGTGTGTGTGTGTATAGATATACACATTCACATAAATACACACTTATATATGTATAGATGTATGCATATATACGTACTTATATATACACATATACACACATACACAGACACATACACACTATATATATACATACATACATACACCATATATATACATATACACACATACATACACACACATATATACATACATAAATATATATATAGATATACATCAAATTGAGGGGAGAGGGAATTGTCCCATGAATCTGTGAAGTAATACATTACCAATAATTGTTAAATCAATTGACTTATTCTAAGTAAAACAGAGAATTTGGGTTTTCCTTATGAATGACTGGCACATCTACTTCTATATTGGGATCCAGATGCATGATGCTTTTTCTCTGCTTAGCAGAACAGGAATAATAGCGGTAGTGATGATGATGATGATAACAGCATGCTATAGTGCTTCTCTTTGTGTTAGCGCACCAACAAGCACAATTTATTATAATGGTCTCTACAGTCAAATAAAGCAAAAGCTCACTTATTCTGCCCTTCCACTTTCTTAATGGCTTCTGGATATCAAGCATAAAATAGAAATTCAGTTTCTAGTGAAGAGTAGGAATGGAACAACATCACAATCTAGAATCGGGGCATTCTTAATGTCCCAAAGGGACAATGTGTAGAACCCCTAAATGCTTAGGTGTTGAAGGCTGGACTGGATGTCATTCGAAAGGCAATTTTCCTCAGTTTGGCAATAATATCATAGGCCTGGCCTAAGACCTTAGATTCACAAAAAATAAACAGTCTGTTTTCTTCCAGAGAGGTGAGTTATGGGGCTGTTTTTTGTTCTTGTTTTTAATAAAACCCTGTAAGGCTAGCGGCTAAAGATTGTCATTTATAAGCTTGTTATTTTTGGCTCCAGAGGGGAGGACTAGTAGTAAACAGACATTTCAGAGGCAAATTTAAGCCTTATCTAAGCAAAAAAACCTGACATATGTCTGATGAAATTCATCTAATTTTGTAGCTTTCTTCCTGAAAAAAAAGAGGGAGGTATGCTTCCCTGTCAGTCTGTAGAAATAAAGGTTGGTCACTGCATTGATTTAGAGTCTTGATGTAGTGTCCAAAAAAGGAATGGCATGCTTTGGGAAGTAGTCACTCATGGAGCTCACAGGAGGCCTTTGCTGTTGTTGTGTTTGTCCTTCGTTCTCAAACAGGACCATGGCATCAGGCAAATGATGACATGACTTTCAGTTCACTGATTTGAGTGAGGGAGTGCTGTGCAAGGTCACCAGCCTCACTTTCTACTCCACAGCCATCTGGGTCCAGTGGCCTGATATTCACCAGGATGACTGGAGATGGCCCAGGATACAATGAGAGACCCTGGCCCTTTCAGGTTAAGGTCTTTTCAGGTGCTTGCTGTGAGTGAGGTAATGCCCATTTAGTCAATAGGCCTCTTTAAGAAGTTAATCAAGGGATGGCCCCTTTAATCAAAACTCAAAAAAACCAAACAAACTGGGAAGGGAAGACCCTCTGGGTTCCTAGCCTTTAGGCAAAGGCTGGATAACAACCTATTAGATACATATTTGAAAGGATTTTTTTGTAGCAATGGCCTACACTAGCTGACCACTGAGGTCTTTCTTAGCTCTGCAGTTCTGTGACTCATTTTGCTCAAAGCTTCCTGTGTCTCTCTGGATTAAAGAGAAAAATGAAACATTCTTCTCTATCCTTCTTTATCTGCAAAGCTGCAAAAGGCACAAATATTGGTACTCATTGATGGGGGACGATTGCAGATGAGATACTGCTTTCCACCCAATTTCTCTCTTGGATTGAATAAAAAATATTTATTGAGTACCTACTATGTTTTAAAGTCTTAACTAGTTGGTACAGGGAAGAAACTTTTTTTTTTTACCATTCTAGGATGTTGCTTCAAAGATTGCCTAGTCAGGATTTTAGACTTTTCATTGAGAGTCCTGAGTTGAGACAATTTTAAGAGAATAAAATCATTGCTTTGCGAAATGAAGTGGATCCTGGACAGTCTGTTCCTTTCATTCAACCAGAACTATATTTGAAGCAATCCCAGACCTGATTATCTTTGAGAATGTTTTCCTGCTCAGATTTAATCACTGAATAATCTAGCTAGTAAGATATTGCTTATGTCACTTTTCTAGGGTATAGATAACTACAGAAAGCAACATCGTGTAAAGAAAAAATGGTTAAAATAGTCTGTCTTTGGCAATCAAGAAATAATATATTTTATTTTTATTTGTGAACAGATTATGAATTTTTATTTCTTTAAATTTGTGCAAATGGCAAATATATCCTGAGATCATTTGATTTCTTCCTTTCTTCCTTCCTTCCTTCCTTCCTTCCATCTTTCTTTCTTTCTTTCTTTCTTTCTTGCTTTCTTGCTTTCTTTCTCTCTCTCTCTCTCTCTCCTTTCCTTTCCTTTCCTTTCCTTTCCTTTCCTTTCCTTTCCTTTCCTTTCCTTTCCTTTCCTTTCCTTTCCTTTCCTTTCCTTTCCTTTCCTTTCCTTTCCTTTCCTTTCCTTTCCTTTCCTTTCCTTTCCTTTCCTTTCCTTTCCTCTTCTTTTTCTTTCTTGTTCCAGGAAGCTGTAGCATGCACAGTAGCTACACTCTGGTAAAACTGTCTCAGCATATAGGGTAAACCAGGTTGAGGGTAACTGACAGGCCTAAAACCCTTCAGTCTGTTAGGGGGATGTCTACCTCAAACATGTGAAGACTTCCCCAAGTGGAATGGGCTGATGAGAACAATTTGTTCTAATGGCCTTGAAGACAACCGAAGCAGGTGCTTGTGGAGTGCTTAGACCTTGGTCTGGCATTGAACATGTCAACGTTATGGATTGCATCCCAGGCCATTACCAGTCTTTGAGATTTTTGTCCTGACACTGGACTTTCATGACAGTGGAAGACAGAGGAAGGCTGATGACTTGTGCAACTCTGCCTCACTGAAATCTAATTCATGTTCAAGTTAAGACATCACCCTGTGGTGTCATTGGTCCTCTTTGAAAACAAAAGACAAACAACAACAACAAACAATATCTGAAAGGAAGCAAACCCACCAACCACTTTTATATGCCCTCCTGACTCCAATTTTTGATCTGCTTCCTTTAGGTCATTTTTAAACAGAGAAGGAAAAGTGATGGATATCGATTCAATTGGACAACCGCTTGCCTAAGCACATCTAATGTGCAAGGGACTATGGTTAGGCATTAGAAAAAAGAAGACTGACAAGTTTCTGCCATCAGGGAGCAGCTCTTACATTTTTACAGGGGGATAGACTGTATGCTCGCAAAAGAAATGCAAAATCCATGCACAGTAAAGTGGTGGCGATGGTAGATAGAAAACTGCCTACAGAAAGTTCAAGAGAGGCCTGATAAGGACCTGAGCTGAGCATTGAAAAGACCTAAGTATTCCCGGAGGCAGAGATGAGCAGTGGAGCAGTTTAAGGATAGGGGAGAGCCTGTGCAAAGGCATAGAAGTAGGAAACAATGTTATGCACAGGGAACAAAAAACTAGGCTTTTTTGGCTCAAATGTACAAAAGGGAATAATATGAAGTCAGTTTGCAAAAGTATCCAAGAATGACATTGTGAATGGATTTCATAAGAATTTATATTTTATCCCAGAGGAGTCATTGAAATATTTGGAGTAGGGGACCAACGTGACCATCCAACTATATCTTAACCTTATTTTTTCCTAGTGAAGTAACTCGTGTTTTGTTTTTTGTTTCCATTTTTTTTGTCTCTGACCCATTCATAGGTCTTTAATCCTTTGGGGATCTATGATTTCATTTATGTAAGTCAAGACAGATTGCAACCCATTCAAGCCTTAATATCCTGTCTAATTTCTTGCCCACATCCTGCCATAAATCTTTAATAGGAGCGCTCCAATATGATGGAGGCTATCCTTTAGATTGTATAATATTCTCTGATTACTCAATACAACATTCAGACTTACCATATATCATTCATCACTCTAAGACTAGGCCAATTTTTTCTGGTCACAAATTTCCTGGAGGCTGTCTTTTATGTTACTTCTAATGTACCTAATGACTATTAGATAATTATGGTTTTCTTTTTTAGGCTTTATTTCCTTTTTTAAAGCTGTATTTTGTTGGACATGTGGGTTCTGATTGTTATTGTGTTTTGTATTTCTACATATATGATCTTAAATGACATTTTCTCTTTTGAAGAAAGGGTCAATGATATGAGCAGGCCTCCCACTTCAGAAAGTGACAGTAGTAAATTGACAGGTTAGTGAGTCTTGCAGAGAAGGCTTTGTTGGAATCTCATTTCTGCTACTTATTGTGTGATCACAGTGAAATGGACACTCTATTTGGAATTTATAAACCTGGATTCAAATCTTATTTGTACAACTAAGTGACCATCTGTGCAACCATGCATGGAAAATCAATTTGTTGCCCTTGGTTTTAGTTTGTTCATCTGTAAAATGAAATATTAGACTATAAGTTCTATAAGGGCCTTTCCTCAAACCTAGGATATATGATGGAATATAGCAATGCTCCAAGTGTGAAAGCCTGTGTCCCTACTCCATATTGACATGACTCTTTCCCCACCACCCCAGATTGTATAACATATATATAATGTACATATATATATTTTATTACTTTACTTTCCAGACAACTAACCATGCAGTGATGCTTTATCCCTTATGTGGTAGATTTCTCAGTTGAGAGATTTCTTTGGACAATCTCAATACTCATTAACTGGGTAATGGGTCCTCTTATCTAGAGCTTGCTTTATTGTGATTCTTTGGTTTGATATTCAGATATTGTCATATGAATACAAACTGCTTCACTGTATCTTATCCCTCATTCTGGGTCAGGGGATATAACTTCATCAGAAAAAAATTCTCATATTATAAAACTGTAACTCAATAAGTAGGGATTTTTTTTCAAATCTGTAGCTCATTGATAGCCAAAGACCCAGACAGGTGTTGGTACAGAAAACTTGCTTTTCTCGCTCCTCCATTTTCATGTTCTATGACCATGCTAGGAGTGGCTGAAAGAGCTAGGTCCCTCTGAGGCAGCTCAAACAGGGGAAAGAGAAATAGGGACCGACTGAGTTGGAGGGTACTTACCTTATTAGAAACGTTGTAAACTCTTTGGCACATTTGCGGGGAGAGCCTAGAACAGATGCCTCCTACAAAGTCCCAATAACTCTACTAAAAAAATTAATTAAGGAACTTTTATTATGCACTACTTTTGTAAAAGCTGGAATTTTATTAGCACTGATCTGACTCCAATTACTCAGTTCCTTGACAGCCTAATTCTGATGATTCTGAGCTCCCAAGGATCAAAACCCAGAAGTCACAATTTGCAATAACATCCAACTAATAATTTGCAATGGTTAGGAAAGGGTTGTTCTTCTGAGTATATTACAGGACCTTCTTGGGAAAAGCAGGAATTTAGTAACCTAAAGCTTTATATCCCTAAGCTAAGAAACAAGTGAAAAGGGCATTGAAAATTGTAACTGAAGTTTTCAAAAAAGAGAGAGAGTGGGGAGATGGTAATGATTTTCATTTTCTATTTTTGTGTCTGAAACTTGCATGTAGTTTAAAGAAAACATATTTGCATGAATAGCACCACCAGAAAGCTACTGATATTCATATCTGAATCAGATATGCATTCTACATCTAATATTTACATTGCAATTCCATTATTATTGTGGAGGTTTACATACATTCATTTTAAAGGTCATTGCATATGTGGAAGCTAGAGTTTTTTTACAGACTCTATTCTGTGTTTTTGAACTCACTCCAGCAAAGAGAGAAGAGAAACAGGGCAACACTGGTGAGAATGGAAAGGATTTTCACTGCAAATATTCTCTGTGACCCCAGCCAGATTGAACCTGGTTCCAGAATTCGGCATAATGGCTAATTTTGTTTATGTGATCACTTTGTCTTCTCTGGTAGTGAGGTGGGCAGGGGGGAAGAATATCAAATAATTCATGCTTATTTGTTAAGTCATTTGTGGAACAAAATTTGGTTTCAGTGAATCAGTGAAAATTGGCCAGTGCAAAATCTCTTGTCCACAAGGAATTTGTAATCCAGTTAAGGAGGTGAGATAGAACAAATGAACAAAAAGTTAAATATTAAAGGAGCTAAATAATATTTTCACAAGATAAGAGGTAGCCCACAACAACGTATAATGCAATTCTATCCATGTCACTACCTTTCTTGAAGGTCTAGTGGCTCACTGTTATCTTTAGGATAAAAGACAATCACCTTTGTTTGGCATTTTAAGTTCTTAATAATCTTGTTCTACACTATCTTTCTAGGTTTATTTCCCAGAACTCCCTTCCATGTATTCCACATTCCAGACAAAATGATGTATTTTCTATTTCCTGTATGTGATGCTCAATCTCTAGGCCTATGCAATGCTCGCTCTCCTCACGTTCAGGTTTTGATGTCTATCTCCCTTCAAGGGTCGTTTGAAGTAACATTTCCATGAGTCCTTTTCTGTTAAACCCAGGTGACAGTGCTCTCTCTTTCCCTTGCTAAATTCCTTCTTGTTTTGTTTGGATATATTTTACATGTATCTGTGAGAATAGTATACCCCCTCAACAGAACATAAGCCTGCTGAGGACAGGAACTATTTCTTCTTTGAATCCTCAGGACATTACATAGCATTTAGCACTTAATAGATACTTACTAAATCCTTGTTGAATTTGAATGATGAGTTGCATAGTTCACAATTATAGTTCGAGTTTGGAAAAAGGAAAGATGAAAGAGGCAGGGAGGGAGATCAGGATCTTGAAACTAGGGTAGAGTCAAGTAGGCAGAGACAAAGTTGGGAGGGATAATATGACTATTGTAGCTTGAGATGAAAGTTCAGGAAGGAAAGTAGTTCCAGAAAACAATAGTTAGGTGGGTTGTGTTGTAGCCAAGTTGTGAAGGAAGTTGAATTCCAAGTAAAGAATGTTTGATTTTATGTTATAGGCAATAGGGAGCAGCCCTGAATGTTTTTGAGGAGGCAAGAGATATAATTAAAACAATGTTTCAAGAGGTTATCTTGCAAGGAAAAATACAATGGAGGTGGGAGTGATAGCATATGACTATAATCCATGAGTGTGTTCTTAGATGTTTAATAACTGGCTTCCTGAAAAAGTAAAATGTACACATGACACACTTTTAAGTAGTGTTTAGGCTGCACTATTAACATTTTCTTCATCGCTTTCTAAAGCCTGGGCAATCAGCAAAACTATGCATCAAGCCTGTTTGGAGAGTTTGTTGATTTCTGAGATGTAAATCTTCACATTGAAAATTTAACAACTGGCTCCCATAAGCTGATCTGAGCTGGTTCTAACACACCCCTGTCATGTAAGCATTTCTACTGTGGAATCTGAAGCTGGTGGAATTGCTTGAATTTGGGAGTTCTGAAGTGTGGTAGGTAAAGGCTGATCAAGCATCCACACTGAGGCTGATACCAGTATGGTGAGGCCTCAGGAATGGGAGTGGGGGTGAGGAGTGACCATCCTACCTAAAGAAAGATAAACTTGCCCATGTTGGAAAATGAAATTAGCCAAACTCCTATTCAAATCAGTATTTGGAGTTGAGTCTATGAGTGGCTGCTGCACTTTCATTCTGGATGACTGAGGATGACTCAGTCTGGACAGAAAAGACTGTAACTGGAAGCAGGAAGATTAGGTTAGCATAGTAAATTATGGTGATGGAAGAGAAGGGGAAGATATGAGAGAAATTTCAAAGGAAGACTATAGAGCCAAGGGACAGAGAAGAGTAGAAGGTGACTTCAAAGTATCCAATTTAGATAACTAGAAGAATTGTATATATCCCAAATCTCACGTTCCCATTTTGGCATGAAACTGTACTACATGGATGATCTGGTAGAGATGGAGAGGTGACTCTTTTGCTTGCCAAGGGCCATACTTTCCTAGCTGTACCTTGGATTTTATCTGCTAATATGATCTTATTCATCTATCTTTGCCTCTATGTGTCTTACCTTCAAACTCTACATATCCACTGATACCTTTTTCACTGTAAACAAACATGTTTGGGATGACCTGAACCCTGACAAATCCGTCCCTCCCTGTCCTATACTCTCATACTATCATCTTTCTTATATCTCTGCCAAACTCTTCTACAGAAATACCTATATTCCCAGTCTCTCCTTTCTCAACACTTTCAATCTCATCTTGTAATTTCTCATCACTCTCTCTTCACAATCTCTTATACTCTCCTAGGTTTGAGTCTATCACTGGGTTGAAAGTGCTCTCTATAATCATTTAATCAGCAAAAATTAATGAATAAAAATACATTAAATTTCTCCTGCACGGTAGCACAGATGATTTGTCTTCTTTTTGATGTCTGTAAAGTTTTCTAGTCCCCATCCTTTTTTTTGCATATGTCCTATCACATCATTTTTATCCTTTATATCCCTGGGACCTAGCATAGTCCCTTGCATGTAATTTACTCCAAATATTTGTTTCATTGGATTGAATTGAAAGTAATTCAGACATTCTATCTAAGATTCACTATTAAATTCCCACATTTATTTAAACGGTGGCTAGGTCGTAGAGTGAATAGAATGCTGGGCTTAAAGTCAGGAAGACTTGAAAAAAGCCAGCCGCATACACTTATCAGTTGTGTAATTCTAGACAGCCACAAACTGTTGGCCTCAGTTTCTTCAGCTTGTAAAGTGGGGATAATAAGAGAATCTATCTGACAAGATCATTGTGAGGATTAAATGAGATATTTGTAAAGCATTTACTATGAGGTCTGGCATACGATTGTTTCTTATTCCTTTCCTCACTCCCCACCTCAATATTTTTGTTGGCATTCAAAGTACCATGGTTGATATTTTGTTGACATTAAAAAATGCAAGGAAAAGGAATATAGAGTTAGTCACATCAACTTTGTAACTGTAATCTATTTTCCTGTTCTATATTTCTAAAATCATAATCCACCTTGGGGGCAAGAGAAAAGAACAGATGATCTTTTAAGACCTATTCCAAACTTAAGATCCTAAAATTTAATAACATGTTGAATAAAAAAATGTTTAAGAAGCAAAAATATAAAAAGAATATGAATAGCATCGTTTTAAAAGGAGATCTAGATTGAATATGGAATTGGATAATATATGGAAAAGATTGTATTATCTGAATTTTTTTCATCCAATATTTTTAGGAAAAGTTGAATTGTAAAAGAATAATTTCCATTTCAATGGTTCCCAAACATACATGATATCTATTTAGATAGTGTTACGGGAACAACTGGAAGAAGAAAAAGGAGGAGGAGAGGAGAAACTTTATTGATAGGTGGAGCCATAGAGTACTAGGAAGGAGTACAATGAGATATGAGATTCTGGCCAAACAAAACAAAACAAAATTCTTCCAAGCAGTTCTAGAAATAAAAAAAGGCATCAGACCAAACTCTGTTGGAGAAATCCAAGAAAATATCACAGTGTGTCCCTTTGTCCATTCCTGGTGAGCATAGGGAGATAGACACAGAGGTCTATAGGCACTGTGGGTGAGGTCACATGAGGAGCACTTCAGAACATTCCAACTCAGGAAGAGTCACCGTTCCAAGACGAGGTTCCAGATCTAGCACACCAAAGGGTCTGAACGTGTATAGACGCAGGAACAGGTGCCAACCAGCAGCTTTTCCACACACTAAGTGTCAGGCCACAGATTCAGGGAAGATTGAAATGGGGACCTGGGTCATGGCATGGCTTTCTCGGGTAAGGAAAGCCTGCCAGACCCTAGATCATGTGCTAAGCGGCTGTAGTGCTCATGAGATACTCACAGCAAATGCTGTGAATATTCCGGCATAGTTCTGAATTGCAAACTGTAACCGACTCTCTTCAATGAAGGCAGAAACAAAACATTTATTCAACAAGCAGAAAGCCGAATCCCAACACCAGAAAGCCACATCCATCATAGCAACAAAGAAATCTATACACATTAGCAATGCAGGGGTCACCGACAACCCCAAGCCTTTTCTCTGTTGGGCCTTCCCACCAATCAAGTTCCCTTAGGCAAAAATGCCCCTCTCTCACCCACACTAGCTGCTCTCTTCTCTGATTGCCTCCTCTTTCTCCAAGCTGCAACTCCCACAGGCTCTCTCCCAGCTCTGAGCTCACATCAGCTTCCTGCTCCACCCCTTCCTGCCCCACCCATTCAGCAAGCTCCTCCCACCACAGGCTCGTGTGACTCAGGCTTCCATGTGACTCAGGCAGGTCACATGGGCTTATTAATGGATGAGAGAGATCTTCCCATTTCCATTACCATTACAGAGGCCAAGTTCAGAAGCAAGTAGCAGTGGTGTGGCTTGGACCCCAGCAACAGAGCAGGGTTCAAATTCCCAGTATCTAGCCTTGTCTGAAGCCTTTAGATGAACAACCAAGACAAGCACACTTACCAGTGAGAAACTTATAGGTCTGTCACTTTGAAGCAGCAGAATTTCACAGATGGTTGCTCCTACCCAAGTCCAGTAGTAGTCCAATCTTTCTCAGACCCGAATCCAGATCAGGGAAGTGCAGAATTCAGACAAGTGGGGAGCAGTGATCAGACTTTGCCATGGATCAGACCACTTGGGAGATGGGGAATTATAGTTTACAGGTGTCTGTAAGAGCCTGGAATAACACAACACTCAGTACTCCCAGAAAGTAACAAGAGAACCAGGCTACACCTTTCATTCAGAAGTACACAGGATCTTGCCCTAGCATAAAGTCTGAAGTAAGAAAATAGACTGGAATGATCAAATTTTAAAAATAAAAACAGAATCCCACCACAACAAGCTATTATGGTGATAGGGATGCTTAAAGCATAAACCCAGAGGAAGAGAATAACCCTCAAACTTCTATAAGCAAAATCTCAAAGAAAAACATAACATAGGCCCAAATACAATTAGTTCCTGGAAGACATAAAGGAAGATTTTTAAAGGAGTTAAATGTGGGGGGCGGAGCCAAGATGGCCGCATGAAGGCAGCGTCTTACCGGAGCTCTCTCACAAGGTCTATCAGATTCCTATAAAAAAGTGAATTGGAGCAGATTTGAGAGAGTCAGAAACCGCAAGCAAATTTCCAAGCCGGGAGAGTCTGAAAGGCCGGAGGCACAAACCTCTAGGCTCGGAGAGTGCTCAGTGCGGAGCTGCTCCAGACCAAGGCGGAAGCGGCTGGCCGGGAAATCCACATGGGAGATGGGCTGGGAGATAGCTGGGCGCCCGAAACCGGTGGAGATCCCCAGACCTCCTAACACAGGACGGCAGTCTGTGGAAGCAACGAGAGGCAGCGCAAAGCCACCCATGAAACACCGTCTCCAGAAGTTTGCAGCCCAAATGTATTAAACGCGGCTTCCTGAACTTCCGGGAGATCTTAATGTCCAGGTAAACAGCTCTAATCCCTCCCCTCCCCACCCAGAGAATCCCTCGGGGAAAAAAAAAATAGAACGCTGGAACTGAGCAGAAAGTAGTGGGGCTTCAGTGGTCAAATAGCAGAAGTTCATTAGTCCCATAGGGGCAGAGTCGGCAGGGGTCAACGCCAGGAGCCCAGACGTAACCTTGCTCCCCCAGGGGAAGTGCCAGACATCAGCTCAAACAACAAACAGCTGAGACCATTACTGAAAAGCAAGTACTGAAGAGCACCCACAGGGAGTGAGATGCCAGGGAGCCAGACCCCTCCCCCACATCTCAGGAAACTGAAGGTTATAATTCTAGACTCACAACCCCCAGAATAAGAAAGCTGGGACAGAAATCCCTGAGGCCCACAGATAGAAATTCGTTATAAAGCCAGCCAAAGGCAAACCAGCATGAAGAAGAACACAAAAAAACCGAGGATAATAGATTCTTTTTATGGAGACAGGCAGGATCATAATACAAATATGCAAGAGAAAAGTAACGATACCGTAGATACATCAGATACCCCAAAAGGTAATATGAACTGGTCTCCAGCCCAAAAAGCACTGCTGGAAGAGATAAAGGAGGATTTTAAAAACCAAATTAGGGAGGTAAAAGAAAACATGGAAAAAATGGAAAAGTCCCTAAAGAATAAGATTGGCGAAATGGCTACGGAGATTCAGAATCTAGAGAGAGAAAATGACACCCTGAGAGGCAAAATCAACCAATTGGAAAAGGAGATTCAAAAGCAAAATGTAAACACTAACTCATTAAAAATTAGACTTGAGCAAGTGGAAGCTAATGAATCTATGAGGCACCAAGAAGTAATAAAACAAAACGTAAAGAATGAAAAAATAGAAAAAAATGTGAAATATCTGATTGGCAAAACAACTGACCTGGAAAACAGATCCAGGAGAGACAATTTGAGAATTATTGGTCTACCAGAAATCCACGATGAAAAAAGAGCCTTGACAGTATCTTCGAAGAAATTATCAAAGACAACTGCCCAGAGGTCCTAGAACCAGAGGGCAAAATAGTCATTGAAAGAATTCACCGATCACCCCCTGAAAGAGATCCCAAACTGAAAACACCAAGGAATATTATAGCCAAATTTCAGAGCTATAAAATCAAGGAGAAAATACTGCAAGCAGCGAAAAAGAAGCAATTCAAATATCGTGGAACTACAGTCAGGATCACGCAGGATCTCTCAGCTTCCACATTAAAAGACAGGAGAAATTGGAATATGATATTCTGAAGGGCAAAGGAGCTGGGACTACAACCAAGGATCAACTACCCAGCAAAACTAAGCATAATTTTCCAGGCAAGGCGATGGACATTCAATGAAATAAGGGAATTCCAGACCTTCCTGATGAAAAGGCCAGAACTCAATGGAAAATTTGATCTCCAAATACAAAACTCAAGAGAGACATAAAAAGGTAACGAGGGGGAAAAACCCCACAAACCTTATTAACCAATAAGGGCAGGTTGTTTACATCTTTATGTGGGATTATATCATCTCATGTATGTTTTTATATATATATATATATATATATATATATATACATATACATATATAAGTCAGTCTTGAGAATGGTACAGCTATTATGACAATTGAAAGGGACATACATAGGTTGTGAATGCCTGTATAAATTAACTGATGTAAAGATATAAAATATAAGTAAGAGATATAAAGGGAGGGCTATGAGGGAAGCGGTAAGGAGGTAGTAGAAAAGGGTAAATTACACCAAATGAAGTGGCACAAAAACATATTATAGTAGACGGAAAGAAGGGAGGGAGAAGAGCAGTATTTGAGCTATACTGTCATCTGATCTAGTTCAAGAAGGGAATAACATACTCTGATAAGTTTAGAAATCTAACTTGTCCTACAGGAAGTGGGAGGGTAAGGGGGGGAAAGGGAGGGGGGTGGTCAGAAGGGAGAGGAGAAGTAGCAAGTGGGTAACGGTAAGATAAGGGAGGGGAATAAAGAGGGAGGGTTAACTGAGGAAAGTGGCGGTCAAAAGCAAAACTTTGTTGAGGAGGAGAAGGGGAAAGGGAGAAACACAAGCATAAACAGGGGGAATTAGGATGGAGAAAAAGACACAGATAGAAATCATAACCCTGAACGTGCAGGGGATGAACATTCTCACAAAACAGAAGCAGATAGCAGAATGGATTAAAAACCATAATCCTACAATATGCTGTTTACAAGAAACGCATTTGAAACAGGGAGATACACATAGGGTAAAGGTAAAAGGCTGGAGTAAAATATATTGTGCCTCAGCTAAAGAAAAAAAAGCAGGTGTAGCAATCCTAATCTCAGACAAAGCAAAAGTAAAGTTAGATTTAATTAAAAGAGATAAGGAAGGACATTATATCCTGCTAAAAGGCACCATAAACAATGAAATAATATCATTGCTTAACATATATGCACCAAGTAGTAAGGCATACAAATTCTTAGAGGAGAGGTTAAGGGAGTTACAGGAAGAAATAGACAGCAAAACTATAATATTGGGAGACCTCAACCTCCCCCTTTCTGAACTTGATAAATCTAACCTTAAAATAAATAAGAAAAAAGTTAAGGAGGTAAACAGAATTTTAGAAAAGGCACAATAGACCTCTGGAGAAAACTGAATGGGGATTAAAAGGAATATACTTTCTTCTCAAAAGTACATGGCACATACTCAAAAATTGACCATGTACTAGGACATAAAAACCTCACAATCCAGTGCAGAAAAGCAGAAGTAGTCGAAGCATCCTTTTCAGATCATGATGCAATAAGAATCATTTTTAATAAAGAGCCATGGAAAAATAAGCTAAAAACTAATTGGAAACTAAATAATTTAATTCTAAAGAATAAGTGGGCCAAAGAACAAATCAGAGAAACAATTAATAACTTCATTCAAGAGAATGACAATAATGAAACAACATACCAAAACTTATGGGATGCAGCAAAAGCAGTTCTTAGGGGAAGTTTTATATCCCTAAATGCCTACATGAATAAAATAGGGAAAAAGGAGATCAATGATCTGGGCATACAGCTGAAAAAGCTAGAAAAAGAGCAAATTGAAAACCCCCAATTAAATACCAAATTAGAAATACTGAAAATCAAAGGAGAGATTAATAAAATTGAAACCAAGCAAACTATTGAATTAATAAATAAAACAAAGAGCTGGTTTCATGAAAAAAACCAATAAAATTGACAAACCTTTGGCCAATTTGATTAAAAAAAAGAAAGAAGAAATTCAAATTGCCAATATCAAAAATGAAAAGGGTGAGGTCACCTCTAATGAAGAGGAAATCAAAACAATTAATTAGGAATTATTTTGCCCAACTGTATGCCCATAAATTTGATAACCTTAGAGATATGGATGAATATCTACAAAAACATAAACTGCCCAGGCTAACAGAAAAGGAAGTGAAATTTCTTGATAACCCCATAACAGAAAAAGAAATTGAGCATGCCATCAATGAACTCCCTAGGAAAAAATCTCCAGGGCCAGATGGCTTTACATGTGAATTCTATCAAACATTTAAAGAACAACTAATTCCAATACTTTGTAGACTATTTGGGAAAATAGGTGAAGAAGGAGTCCTACCAAATTCTTTTTATGACACAAATATAGTACTAATACACAAACCAGGTAGAGTCAAAACAGAGAAAGAAAATTATAGACCAATTTCTCTAACGAATATCGATGCAAAAATTTTAAATAAAATATTAGCAAAAAGATTGCAGCAACTCATCACGAGAATAGTACACTATGACCAGGTAGGATTTATTCCAGGAATGCAAGGCTGGTTCAATATTAGGAAAACTATTAGCATAATTGACCATATCAACAACAAAACCAGCAGAAACCATATGATCATCTCAATAGACGCAGAAAAAGCCTTTGACAAAGTACAACACCCATCCCTATTAAAAACACTAGAAAGCATAGGAATAAGTGGAACCTTCCTTAAAATTATAAATAGCATCTACCTAAAACCATCAACAAGCATTATTTGTAATGCGGATAAGCTAGATGCATTCCCAATAAGATTGGGGGTGAAACAAAGATGTCCATTATCTCCCCTATTATTCCATTTGGTACTAGAAACGTTAGCTGTAGCAATAAGAGAAGAAAAAGAAATTGAAGGAATTAGAATAGGAAAAGAAGAAACTGAATTATCACTTTTTGCAGATGATATGATGATTTATTTAGAGAATCCTAGAGAATCAAGTAAAAAACTACTTGAAATAATAAACAACTTTAGCAAAGTTGCAGGATATAAAATAAACCCACATAAATCCTCAGCATTCCTATACATTACTGACAAAGCCGAACAGCAAGAGATAGAAAGAGAAATTCCATTCAAAGTTACTGTAGACACTATAAAATATTTGGGAGCCTATTTGCCAAAACAAACCCAGGGCCTATATGAACAGAACTACGACACACTTTTCACGCGAATAAAATCAGATCTAAATAAATGGAAAAATATCAGTTGCTCATGGTTAGGCTGAGCTAATATAATGAAAATGACAATTTTACCTAAATTAATCTATCTATTCAGTGCCATACCAATCGAACTACCAAAAAATTATTTTACTGAGCTGGACAAAATAATAACAAAATTCATCTGGAAAAACAAGAGGTCTAGAATATCTAGGGTATTAATGTAAAGAAATGCTAGAGAAGTTGGCCTAGCCATACCAGATATTAAAATGTACTACAGAGCAGCAGTCATCAAAACTGCCTGGTACTGGTTAAGAAACAGGGGTGTGGATCAGTGGAATAGGATAGGTACACAAGTAGGAGAAATCAACAAGTTTAGCAATCTACTCTTTGGTAAACCCAAAGAGGCCAGCTTCTGGGCTAATAATTCATTATTTCACAAAAACTGTTGGGAAAATTGGAAAATGGTAGGGCAGAAACTGGGCATAGACCAATATCTTACACCATATACCAAAATAAAGTCAAAATGGGTTCATGATTTAGGAGTAAAGGCCGATACTATAAGTAATTTGGGAGAGCAAGGAATAGTCTATTTATCAGGTTTATGGAAAAGAAAAGAATTCATGACCCAACAAGAGATAGAGAGCATTACAAAATGCAAAATGGATAATTTTGATTATGTTAAATTGAAAGGTTTTTGTACAAAAAAAGCCAATGCAACAAAAATTAGGAGGGAAGCAGAAAATTGGGAGAAAATCTTTGCAACTAGTATCTCTGATAAAGGCCTCATTTCTAAAATATACAGGGAACTGAGCCAAATATATAGGAACACAAGCCATTCCCCAATTGAGAAATGGTCAAAGGATATGAACAGGCAGTTTTCAGAGGAAGAAATTAAAGCTATCTATAGGCATATGAAAAAATGCTCTGGATCACTACTGATTAGAGAAATGCAAATCAAAACACCTCTTAGATACCACATCTCTCCTGTCAGATTGGCTAAAATAACGAAACAGAAAAATGATAAATGCTGGAAAGGATGTGGGGAGATTGGAACATTGTTACATTGCTGGTGGAGTTGTGAGCTGATCCAGCCATTTTGGAGAGCAATTTGGAACTATGCCCAAAGGGCTATAAAAATGTTCATACCCTTTGACCCAGAATTACCAATTCTAGGGTTGTATCCCGAAGAAATCACACAAGCGGGAAAAGGACCCATATGTACAAGGATATTTATAGCGGCTCTTTTTGTGGTAGCCAAGAATTGGAAATCAAAGGGATGGCCATCAATTGGGGAATGGCTGAACAAGCTGTGGTATATGAAGGTAATGGAATACTATTGTGCCATAAGAAATGGGGACGATACGGACTTCATAACAACCTGGAAAAACCTACACGACATAATGCTGAGTGAGCGGAGCAGAGCCAGGAGAACATTGTACACAACCACAGATATATGGATTATGTGAGTACCAACCCTGACATACTTCACTCTTCTCAGCAACGTAAGGTGCAGGGACAACTCCAGGGGACTCACGATGGAGAATGCTATCTTCATCCAGAGAAAGAACTGTGAAGTTTGAATACAGATTGAGGCGCACTACATGCTTGCCTTTTTTGCTTCTCTTTTGTTTTTGGTTTTGGTTTTTTTTATGGTTTTTTTTGGTTATGTCTCTTCTTTCTCATGATTCATTCCATTGGTCATAATTCTTCTCCACAACTTGACTAGTGTATAAATTAATTCAATGCGAAGTTATACATGGTAGTTATATGAGATTCCAGGCCATCTTGGGGTGGGAGGGGGGAGGGAGGGGAAAAATCTGGAACTCAAAATTATGTAGAACTGTGTGTGGTAAACTAAAAATAAATAAGTAAATTTGGAAAAAAAGGAGTTAAATGTGTTTATGAGTTAAATGAGAAAGGTAGAGGAAAAAATAGAAAGAATCCAAAGTCTGAGACTGAATCTGGGTGTGCTTTCACTGCCTGGCCATATTCCCAACCAACTAACTTGACCCTTGAGTTTTTAAGTGGGGTATGACTGCTTGTAGACTAACGAGTTCTATGTTCCACGTTTGGGGGGGTGGTGCCAGCTCTGCCACACCAGCACTGCTCCTTCCCCAACCCCCAACCCGAACTGGGCTTAGATCTTCCGCAGGCTGTGCACTCCTGCTCTGATCCGCCACTTAATTCCTCCCACCAGGTGGACCTGGAGCAAGAAGTAACTACAGCTGTAGCTGCCCCACCTACGCTGCCCCTGGGGCTGGAAGCCGAACCGCAAACTCCTTCCACTCCCGCAGCTTTTCCCACTAACCTTCTCCGCAGTCTTTGGTGTTTGTGGGTCGAGGGGTCTGGTAAGTGCCGCAGCTCGCATATTCAGGGCGCTAGGTGCCCCATCCGGCCAACTCCAAGTTTGGTTGTTCCACCCCGCTCAGGCTGGGCTCTGCTCCACTCCGTTCCCAGCTCCCAGCTCCCAGCTCCCAGCTCCGTGTGGAATAGACCTCACCCAGAGACCATCCAGGCTGTCCTGGGCTGGAGCCCTGCTTCCCTCTGCTGTTCTGTGGGTTCTGCCATTCTAGAATTGGTTCAGAGCCATTTTTTATAGGTTTTTGGAGGGACTCCGTACGGAGCTCATTCTAGTCCCTGCTGACCAGCTGCCATCTTGGCTCCGCCCCCCGAGGAAAAAATAGAAAAGAAATCATACCTGTGAGAAAAGAAAATGAAAGAATTGGAGAGGGGATTAAAAGTTTGTATCTCATATACAAAACCTTGCCCAAGCAGCAAACTGCCTGAAAATTATAACGTACCAAATAGAATATTGGGCAAATGCAATAATGACTCTATGAGATGAGACACATTGAGACAGTCAGAAGAAAGGGAAAAATAGAAGAAAATTTAAATTATATCATACCCAAAACATCTGACCTATAAAAGATATTACAGAGAAAAAAATAAAAAAATCATCGTACTATTTGAAAGCTATGACCAAAAGAACTTAGACATTATATTTCAAGAAGCCTACCTAGATCTCTTTCAAGAAATGAAAACTACCTAGATCTCTTAAAACCAGAAGGCAAAGTTTAAACACGAAGAATCCACCAGTCACTTTCTAAAAGAAATTCCAAAACAATAACTTGTATAAACACCATGGTCAAAATCCATAGATTCTAGGTAAAAGACAAATTACTGCAATCAGCCAGAAAGAAAGAATCCAAGTACTAAGGCACCGCATTCAATATCACATACCATTTTTCAAGCAGCATTGTAAAGGGGCAGAGGGCTTGGAATACAATATTCAAGAAGCAATGTAATATTCAAGATATAGGCTTGCAGTTGAGATTAATTTACGTAGTAAAACTGAGTATAATCCTATAGGGGGGAAGTAGACCTTTAATCTAAAAAAGCAAGCAGACAAAATGAATGTTTTTTATAAAAAAAAAAATTGTACTTGATTATTTTGTTGCTGTTCAGTTTTTTCAATTGTGTCCAAATCTCTGTGACCCCATTTGGGGTTTTCTTGGCAAAAAGATACTAGAGTGGTTTGCCGTTTCCTTCTCCAGCTCATTTCACAGATGAGGAAACTGAGGCAAACAGGGTTAAGTGACTTGCCCAGGGTCATAAAGCTAGCAAGTACCTGAGGCCAGATTCAAAGTCTTCCTGACTCTGGGCCAAGAGTTTCATCCACTGTCATCGAGCTGCCCTTATTTGACTGTACGTATTTATAATGAAGCTATTGTCTTATTTCATTCTCCATTGGGGGAGGACAGAGATAGGAAGGAGAGAATGCTGATTTTTTTTGCTTATGAAAAACAAATTAATTAAAAATATTTATCAATGCTTTTTTTAATACCATAGTCATGCCCTGGTGTACTTCCTTACCTTTAATAAAATACTCTGTTATAAAAAAGAGAACAATTTAGTCTGAGTTAAATGACAAAATGGCCACATTATATTTCCCCATTTTAACTGAGAAGAGGGAAATTAATTTTGTCCTCTATTCTCTAGGACAAGTATTATTCACCGCACATAATTTAAGTGTGAATGTTGTTTTTGTGCACATTATTGTAAATGTGTATAATATTCACTTGGATTTATTTCCTTAGGTCTGAATCAGTTCAGATGAATCTTCCCATGTTTCTTAGAATTCTTCAAATTCATTGTGATCTCAATCTCAAAATATTTTGTCAAGGAAAGTTAATACTTTTAGAAAAATAATAAAGAAGTTAAAACAGTAATTAGAAATATCTAGTGTATAAGAGGATATAGTTAATCTAAGGTTCTGAAGAAAGAAGAAATGAAAAGATTGATAGCTTTCAATGGAAATGTCTTCTCTTCTCTGCAGGATGGCTATTTTTATTCAGTTTTGGGTAAGTGTCTTCAGCTATCTTTTGATAGCCAAATATAAATGATTGGGAATGAATTCAATCACATGTGATCAGCCTTTGTTTTTATTGTTTAATTATAATATACTCTCAACACATTTAATCCAATTCTCTCATTAAATCCTTGCAGTGAAAATTTGAATGCCAGTCATGCAGAAAACATACACACTCAATTGGGTATCTTACCCCACAGGAAAGAAGGAGGAAGGAGATAAAAAGGGGAGATGATAGAAGGGAGGGCAGATAGGTGGAGGAGGTAATCAAAAGCAAACACTTTCAAAAAGAAACAGGGTCAAGGGAGAAAATTTGACAAAGGGGGATAGCATAGGAAGGAGCAAAATATAGTTAGTCATTCACAACATGAGTATGGTGGAAGGGTTTTACATAATGATACACATGTGTCCTATGTTGAATTGCTTGCCTTCATAGAGAAGGTGGGGGGGGAGTGAAGAGGGGAGAGAATTTGAAACTCAAAGTTTTAAAAGCAGAAGTTCAAAAAAAAGTTTTTGCATGCAACTAGGAAATAAGATATACAGGCAATAGAGCACAGAAATCTATCTTGCCCTGCAAGAAAGTGAGGGAAAAGGATATGGGGGGAGTGGGGTGACAGAAGGGAGGGCTGACTGGGGAATGGGGCAATCAGAATATATGCCATGTTGGAGTGGGGGGAGGGTAGAAATGGGGAGAAAATTTGTAATTCAAACTTGTGAAAATCAATGCTGAAAACTAAAAATATTAAATAAATAAAAAAACCTAAAAATATATTAGAAAGGAAAAAAAAAGATAATTTGGTATTCTGGCTAAAATGATTGAAAAGGAAAAGCACAAATGTTGGATGGAATGTGGAAAAATTCAGGCACTAATTCATAGATGGTAGAATTGTGAACTTATACAGCCATTTTGGAGAATACTCTGGAATTATGCCCAAAGAGTTATTAAACTGTCTATACCCTTTGACCTATCAATACCACTACTAGGTCTGTTTTCAAAGATGGTTAGGGGAAAAGGAAAAGAAACTGTATTTTCTGAAATATTTATAGCAGCTCTCTTTGTGGTAGCAAATAACTGGAAACTGCAGGGATGCCCATCAATTGCGGAATGGCTGAAAAATTTCTGGCACATGATTGTGATGGAGTGCTACTACTGTGCTACAAGAAATGGAGAGCTCAATGATCTTAGAAAAACATGGATAGATTTCCATGAAATAATGAAGAACAAAATGAGCAGAACCAAGAGAATGTTCTATACAGTAATAGCAATATTGTTTTAAGAACAATTTTGAGCGAACAAGTTATTTTGAATGTTATAGGTACAAAGGACACATGCAGGAAGACTCTACCTTCATGGGGCAGGGGAAAAAAAAAACAAAACAAACCACAAATTCCCTGCCAAGTAGAAGTATATAGAGAATCATTTTATATACATATACATGTTTATGGCTAATAGTAGCCATCTCTAATGTGGGGAGGGAGGAAAAAAAGGAAAAATAATCTACATGATAACTTCATTATATATTTAAAAGGAATAGCAAGTTGTACAAAATAGATTTGGAATTTCATCTTTTTTAAATGAAATTACACTATGTTATGGAAAGGCTTCCTTCATTCCGTGAATTGAAAATTAAATAAATATATATATATATTTTTTTACAAAATAGATTGTATTCCAAGGAGGCAAAGATGAAGAGGGAGTATATTCTAGGCATGTAGGGCAGACAGTGCAAATCAATTAATTAATCGAGATGTATTTATTAAGTGTCAATTATCTGAAAGATAATCTGCTAAGTACTAGTTCAATATGTTCTTCCCCCATGGGAGAAGGACATATGTACATGCTTAGTTATATACATATATATATATATATGTATGTATGTATGTATAGATAGATAGACAGGCAGACAGACAGATAGATAGATACATAGATAGATAGATAGATAGATAGATAGATAGATAGATAGATAGATAGATAGATATAAAAGTTTATAAGGTTTTGTTGGGGTAAGTATAGGCAGGTGGCTGAAAGACTGGGTAGAAGGTGACTTCTGAGCTGAATTGCAGGAAAACTAGACCTTCTAGGAAGTAGAAGAAAGGAGGACATTTCAGTCATGGGTACAAAAAGGAAAGCAAGATAGTTCATACTTTCAAGATACACTCTAATTGAGGAAGACAATACATAAGAGATCACCTATATTCAAAAAGAAAGACCCAGATATTTTAAGGTAGCATCATAGGGCAGATGACAAAGCCCAGGAGATGTCAGGGAACACTGAAAGGTGAGATAGCAGGGCCCTCCACTCTGGAAGATCTAGTAGCAGGAAAGATGATTAAAAACTAGAGAATCTTTGGATAGGGCAGGACTAGAGAGAAGGTTAAGGCCTGGAGATTTCAATTTTATAAGAGGAATTGTAGTTATCACTGCTTGCTCCTTTGGCCCACTCCTTGGGAAGTGATATAGAATTGTACATAAAACATTGCACTTGGAGTAAGAAAGACCTGAGATTCTATCCTCCCTTGGACACTAACTAGCTGTATAACTACCAGAAAGGCACTCAACTTCTCTCAACCTCATCAAATGAGATGTGTAAAGTGCTTGGCAAACATTAAAGTGCAACATAGAGGTTCATTGTTTGGTGGAGAAGTGATCTGCTTTAGATAATAATTTGAAAAACAAATTGCCAGTTCCCTTCTCATGTTTCCATCAAGGTTATTCTCAATATGTGAGTTTGCAAATTCCATGAACATTACATTGGAATGGGAAAATAGAGATGATTTGATATAATCCATTTTTTGTAACAATACCATCCGTATTTATAATTATGGGATCAGAATATAAATCTAGAGCTAAGAAAGACTTCAACTTACTCGTTTTGCAGATGAAGAAACAGACTCAAAGAGATTCACTGGCTTTTTTGATATCTTGACCATCTCAGAATCTTGAAAATTGATCCCTCAATATTTTCAAAGTCGTGTTGTCTCTATACGTAAGATTTATTCTCTGTTTACTTGGCCTGGTTATCCTGTTCTTCCCAATATCATTTTCTTAAGTGCAAATTTCGTTTTACTCATGTGGCATGTTAAGGACTTAGGAATTAATCTAAATATCATGGTTCAACTGTCAGGAAATGCTGAAAATTGTTCACCATACAAATTCTGGAAAATCCATTTGATTTTTTTCACTCATTTCTACTACTCCCAGGGTAATTTATAAACATCATTAGAATGATCTGCCTTAGTAATGTCTTGAGCCAAACTTTTTGTTTACTCATTTTTTCCTATTTTCTGTACTATATGCTAATATTGCTCAAAACTTCCACCATCCTCTATTTTTGCGAATGCATTTATACTCAAAATATATTGCTCTTGACCTCCGTGTCTCTTTGCTTGGCATGGAGATCAAGCAGTTTCTGGGTTCTTTTTTTTACTATTTGTTATGGAAATTGCTTTTCATCAGTTGAACTTCTTCAGAGAATTATGGTAATTGTGCTCAATGTATATTCCTTTGTCATTTAGAAAATTTTTAGGAACTAATAACTTGCTTTTCTAGTTTGAGATAGAACCGTTATACTTAGGTGCGTGCTTGTGCTTTCTTCTCACCTTTCTTATTTCTTCTGGTTTGATGTTGATTTCTTTTCCTTCTTCTATAAAAATTGGAAGATCTAAAAGTCTACAAACAATGAGTTTAGAAATGACTTTTACATTAGTGGAAATATTTTTTGTCCATTAAGTCCTCAATGCCCATGGCATTCTTTTTTTTGAGATAAATATTCATGATACATAGGCATGTCTCATAAGTAGTTTTTATAGGTCTCTGAAATCTTTCCATTTTTTTCTCAAAGCATATTTTCCAAAATAATTTTAAACACCCTTCTATGCCTAGCTTTACATCTAATTCACCATGTATCAATACAAACGTTGATTTAATTTGTTGTTGATTAAATTCTTCAAAAATTTTTCTCTATCACTTTCATATCTGTAATAAATACCACAGTACGGAACCATAACTTTTCACAAATTATTTATATAGAATCCACACAATTTGTGGGAGGGCATCCTTTGATTCTTTTAATGTTTCTTAAATACTAAATCAACACTCAAACCATCCATCTGTTATCAATTATTCTCAATATGTATTTGCCTGCCTCTCTTGGAGATAGTAAAAATGGCTATTGGTTGAATGAATAAACGAATAAGTTGCGACATGGCCCTAGCATTAGCACCTTTCATTATATATTGTTTCTCCAGGTTATCAAAGAAGCAACGAGCATAATAGTAAATGTATACTTTATAGTATGATAAATGTGACAACAGAATCAAGGAGTATAAATCAACACCCAAAGAAGAGTCCCAAAGAAGACTGGTTCCCAGCACAAACTGCAAAGTCATTGGTAAGATCATTTGGAAATATCTGTACTTGAGGAAAGAGCTCTCTTCCCATTCTTCCTCCTCTGCTTCCTCTTCCAACTCCTCCTTTTCCGCCAACACCATCTGATTAGTATAGAACTAAATGGATACGTTAATTTTATAGTCTCTCCTTATTAACAGAATACAGGTATTAGTGCCAAGTATCTAATTATTTAGTAATTCTTCTATCTTCATAAAGAGTACATTGTTGATATATATATATATATATATATATAATTTATATTATAATTAATTATAACTGAATTTAAATAAAATTAACATCATTCCTCTATATATGTGTATATACAGCAACAGTGCAAAACATGACATATAATTTACAATAATATGTGTGTTACATTAATTTTGAATGAAATTTTTCTTTCTATTTTGTATTCCTAGTTTTTGTTAGAAATGAACACAAAAGCTAATGCCATTTATACATTTACTAAGGTTCCTACTATTTTACTGAAGTATAATTAGGATCAATGGGTGAAAGTTGCAAAAATGCAAATTTAGTCTTGATGTTAGGGAAAGCTTCCTAATCATTTGAACAATGTGCTGTTTGAAATGGACTGCCTTGTGATGTGATATATTTATCTTTATTGGAAGCCTTAAAGTAAATACTGCCTGAAAAACAGTTGGGTCAAGTGTAAACATAATTATACCTGGAGTACAGAGTGGGGCAAATAACCACTGAGCTCTCTCCCAACTCTAAAATGCTGTGATCTTCCCTTCCTATTATTTTCCCAATTAATTTCTTCATTGATTTTCAAGCATCTTCCAAGTAAAATATCAGCTAATCGGTAAAAAAAGGGAAAAGTGAAAGAAAAACAAAATTAAACTTAACAAATAAGATAGAAGAGTAGGTCTCTTGATAAAGGTTGTACTTAGATTCAAATAAATAAAATAAACTATATGGACTTTTCACTGGTTTAAACAAGAGTAAAATATAATAAATGAAATAAATTCATCAGTAAAACAAGAGAATGGTAGTAGTAGGTGAGAAAACAATTTTCAATATATTTTTTCATATAAGAAATATTTAAAATATTAAACTACATAGAGAAGTAAAATGAGGAATTAGAAAAAAAAACTTTATTAGTTTTAGAATCTGGTGATTCTAAAAAATAGCATCATAATTTTGTTTAAAAATTTTGTTCTGTAAGACATAAGGAATCATAACAATACCTTAAAACATATCTTCTCATCTTATTTTTTTCTCTTGACCGCATTACTCTCTCAAGCTGTTTTTGAATCTCTGAATTCTTATTCGTTTCTGACCTCATAGGTTTACATTAGTTGCTTTCATGTCTTTATTATCTCCTACTCAGTCTCTTATGATCAGGATTCCATTCCAAGTGTTCTACTCAAGGAGTTTACTAATGTAGTTTACACTACATTCCAAGATCTTGAATTTTTTATCCTTATCTTCCTTAATTTCATCGTGGCAATGAGCCTACACTTTATTCTCAATACCATCCATTTATTTCTGTGACAATACATTTTCTTTTTTTAAAAATTTATTTAATATATTTAGTTTTCAGCATTGATTTTCACAAGAGTTTGAATTACAAATTTTCTCCCCATTTCTACCCTCCCCCCAACTCCAAGATGACGTATATTCTGGTTGCCCTGTTCCCCAGGCAGCCCTCCCTTCTGTCACCCCACTCCCCCGCCATCCCCTTTTCCCTTCCTTTCTTGTAGGACAGGATAAGTTTCTATGCCCCATTGCCTGTGTATCTTATTTTTAGTTGCATGCAAAAACTTTTTTTTGGTTTCTGAACATCCATTTTTATAACTTTGAGTTCCAAATTCTCTCCCCTCTTCCCTTCCCACCCACCCTCCCCAAGAAGTCAAGCAATTCAACATAGGCCACATGCATATCATTATGTAAAATCCTTCCACAATACTCATGTTGTCAAAGACTAACTATATTTTGCTCCTTCCTAACAATCCCCCTTTATTGAATTTTCTCCCTTGACCCTGTCCCTTTTCAAAAGTGTTTGTTTTTGATTACCTCCTCCCCCATCTGCCCTCCCTTCTATCATCTCCCTTTTTTATCTTCTTCCTTCTTCTTTCCTGTGGGGTAAGATCCCCAGCTGAGTGTGTATGGTATTCCCTCCTCAGGTCAAATCTGATGAGAGCAAGATTCACTCATTCCCCCTCACCTGCCTTCTTTCTCTTCCTACAGAACTGCTTTTTATTGCCACTTTTATGTGAGATAATTTACCCCATTCTATCTCTCCCTTTCTCCCTCTTTCAATATCTTCCTCTCTCATCCCTTAATTTGACTTTATTTCTTTTAGATATCATCCCTTCATCCCTTCATCTTCAACTCATCCTGTGCCCTCTCTCTCTCTTTCTATATATCTATATCTATATCTATATATATATATACATATATATGTATATATATGCAAACATATATACATACACACATACACACACACACACACACACACACACATACACATATATATATATATATATATATATATTTATGTATATGCATATTCCCTTCACCTACCCTAATACTGAGGCCTCATGAATCATACACATCATCTTTCCATGTAGGAATGTAACCAAACAGTTCAAATTTAGTAAGTCCCTTGTGATTTCTCTTTCTTGTTCTTTTTCTTGATTACCTTTTCATGCTTCTCTTGATTCCTGTGTTTGAAAGTCAAATTTTCTACTCAGCTCTGGTCTTTTCACTGAGAAAGCTTGAAAGTCCTCTATTTTATTGAAAATCCATATTTTACCTTGGAACATGATACTCAGTTTTGCTGGGTAGGTGATTCTTGGTTTTAATCCTAGCTACACTGACCTCCGGAATATCATATTCGAAGCCCCTCGATCTCTCTTGGATTATTCTGATGGTGTTTCCACAATACTCAAATTGTTTCTTTCTGGCTGCTTTCAGTATTTTCTCCTTGATCTGGGAGCTCTGGAATTTGGCGACAATATTCCTAGGAGATTTCTTTTTGGGATCTATTTGAGGAGGCAATTGGTGGATTCTTTCAATTTCTATTTTGCCCTGTGGCTCTAGAATATTCTCTAGGCAGTTCTCCTTGATAATTTCTTGAAAAATGATATCTAGGCTCTTTTTTTGATCATGGCTTTCAGGTAGTCCAATAATTTTTAGATTATCTCTCCTGAATCTATTTTCCAGGGCAGTGGTTTTTCTAATGAGATATTTGACATCGTCTTCCACTTTTTCATTCATTCATTTCATTGATTTCTCATAAATTCAATAGCTTCCACTTGCTCCAATCTAATTTTTAAGGTAGTATTTTCTCCAGTCGTCTTTTGGACCTAATTTTCCATTTGGCTAATTCTGCCTTTCAAGGCATTCTTCTCCTCATTGGCTTTTTGGAGCTCTTTTGCCATTTGAGTTAGTCTATTTTTTAAGGTGTTGTTTTCTTCTGTATATTTTTCAGTATTTTTTGGGTCTCCTTTAGCAAGTCATTGACTTGTTTTTCATGGTTTTCTCACATCCTTCTCATTTCTCATCCCAATCTTTCCTCTATTTCTCTAACTTGCTTTTCCAAATCCTTTTTGAGCTCTTCCATGGCCTGAGACCAGTTCATGTTTTTCTTGGAGGCTTTTGTTGTAGGCTTTTTGACTTTGTTGACTTCTTCTGGCTGTATGTTTTGGTCTTCTTTGTCACTGAAGAAAGATTCCAAAGTCTGAGACTCAGTCTGGGGGTGTTTTCGCTGCCTGGCCATGTTCCCAGCCAACTAACTTGACCCTTGAGTTTTTCATTGGGGTATGACTGCTTGTAGAGTAAGGAGTACTTTGTTCCAAGCTTGAGGAGATGCTCCAGCTCTGCCACACCAGCACTCCTCCTTGCCCAAAAACCCCCAACCCAGGCTGGACTCAGATCTTAAGCATGCTCTGCACTCCTGCTCTGATCTGCCACTTAATTCCTCCCACCAGGTGGGCCTGGGGCCGGAAGCAACTGCAGCTGTAGTTCTGAAGCTGCCCCACCTCTGTTGCCCCTGGGACGGTGGTCCAACCGTGAACTCCTTCTTTCACTCTGTCCCCAGGCTTTCTCACTAGCTGGTTGTTGTTAGGGGTCCTTGACCAGCAAGTAGCCCTATCTCAGTACACAATGATGAGGCAGGAGCTAAAGATGGATACAACTCCAATTTATTGGAAGCCATTATCCATTTTTATAGGTTTTTGCACTACATAAGCAGAAGCAGGTGTTCAAGGGCATGAGAGCATGGGAAAAAAGAGATGTGCTTCAGTAATATATTGTTGCCCTTAGATTAGATGTAAGTAGCGATATCTGGTGGGAAGAATCTAGATTATTATAAACTATGTTGCCTACAAGCGTATGGGAAAACTAGGGCTGTGGTAAGGTGGTTTCCATAGGAATATGGGAACAGGAGGGGAGTGCTATTTCTACAGTATCTAAAGAGGCATGGGAAGGCTCGGGCAGGATACAAACTGGTATCAGTACTGTATGAGCTATGTGAGGCATGGGGCAGGATGCCCTTGTAAAGTATCCAAGAAGTTCCCATTAATTAAAGAGTGTTTGTGTTAGGCACTGGTTCAAGAGCATTTGGTAATGGCCAGCTGTGTTCCTCCTACTGGGCTTGTGAGTCCTTGGTGAATGGACTCTGCTTGCATGAGAAAGGATGACTACCAGAGTGGGAAGGCTGTTAAGGGGGCCTGCTAGGGATGGAAGTCTTTCCTCCGGGCGCCTACTGTTCCAATTCCTACTAAGCCTGTCTGGTCTTACCCAGGAAACAGGCCAAGCGCTAGGGTCCGAGCAGCCCCGGGGTCGGCACTAACTCCCTACAATTCCCCCCTTTCGATTTGCAACGCAGCACCTCTCGAGCGAGGAGAGTGCTCAGCATGTAGTCTCCAAATATCATGCTTTAGAGTGGTGATGGAGGATGTCAGCACTTTCAAGAGCTGACGCAGGAGGCAGGGCAGCAGACACAAAAGAAGAGCTATGCAGCCAGTGCCTAAGGCAACACTGATCAATGTACATTCCAGCCATCCCAAGGAGACCAGGGATGCTGGAAGAAATTAAGGAACTCTTTAGAAAACTTATCAGGGAACAGGTCCTGGAAACTAGCCTCACCAATGAAAGTGGCAAGCTCATAGAGGTCTGTGATATGTAAGGACACATTAGTGTACCAGAGGCCCTGTAATTGATTTTTGATCTTATCCCAGCCCCATTCAGTGGCATAGTATTTTTGGGGGGTGACACAATAGGGGGGGTAGCGATAATCACACTTTAACTGTTGGTTAAATTCTATCAGCTCTGTTTCCTCTCCTAGTTTCATGACCGCCTGTCTAACAGTGTTGATAGCCTGACAAAATGCCCTAAGGAGACGTTATGCACAAGATCCTGGAGAGTGTGAGCTTGGCCAACCTGATTCTGTGTGCTGGATGCAGACAGGGCAGGGAAGTGGAAGAAAGAGGGAGGGGCACAAGAAGGGATATGCCTACAAGCGTGCAGGTACTTCAATATTCCACATAATCCCCTTCCCCCCTCCTTTTTAATTTTTATTATTATTATTATTTTTAACAGTCAACAGTCTGCTTCATTCATAAGTCTTTTGGAGTTGTTTTAGGTGTTTGATCCTGCAGTTTACTCTGGTCAAATACGTCCTGGACCCTTCGATTTCGGAAGCTCTCAAAGTACGGGTTCGGGAGAAGAGACTGGCACAATTGACTGATGAGCTCCGGGGTGAGCTGGGGCACTGCAACGTCCTTGGCCTTCTCCTCTGTCAGTTCCTTCTGCTCCTGGTGCTGACAATCCTCCTTCCTCCTCTTCTCCTCTGATTCACTCAGTAATCTCTCCTTCTCCTGCTGCACCCACTTGCCTGCCGCCTTTCCTGCTCCCCCTCGACGGCCGGCTGCTGCTCCTGCTGCTCCCTGGTCCCTTGGGCCTCGGCCCCCTTCTGCAGAAGCTCCTTTTCTTCTTGCAGGAACCAGCTTTCTGTCCATTCTCCTACAAGAGCAACCTTAGCACAATGTTAAAGTGCCATCCCCAATCTTTATGTTCCTTTGATGGTGTTTACAAACTAAATCACAAAACATTTTTCTTACTATCGTCATCATTAGTAATTGCAACAAACTTTAAGCCAGCAATGAGCATGATATTTATCAAATAACAAAATAACATTCTCATATTGCTTAAGGAGCAATTACAGTGAGCCCTATGTGGCTCATATGCATTTCTATCCTTCTTCATAAAGCTTCACTAAATTGGTGCAAAAGTCCATAAGTAACAGTAATTCCAAAGCATTATAGCAAACAAAGTTTCTAGTTATTGTAGAATTCCTAAATATCACGTTTCTAAGTCAAAAAGATGTTGTATACTGCTCTTAGAATCCTTATAAACAAAGAGAACATCTTAAAGTGAGTCTTAAGCAGTTTGTATAAATTTCTGCACATGTTCTAGTTCTAGATAAAAATAAGATCAGATTGCCTAGTAAGATACCACAAAAGAGCTTATGTCTCATACTAACTACTTGTTCTGATGACAGAAATTTGCTATAGAAGGAAAAAGCAGAGACAGGTGTCATACCCAATATGATAGGATAAAACATTCTTGCTTTGTGTAAGCTCAAATTTAGTTACAGATCTTCAATGCAGATAACTATACCCAAATTCAAACTCAAAATAAAATTAGTTATAGTCCTAAGTGCCTTTTGCCTAAAATAGTAAGTTTGACCAATCACAGCTTAGAGCTAGAGACGGAGTTGCAATAAGCAATGAAGATTTATCAGGACTCACATGCATAAGGGTTTTCATTTAATATCTTTCCTTCTCAAATTTAAATTTGTCCTGGTGAAAAAGCCAATTGTTAGAATCCTTTCTATCTATAATACATAAACTTGCGGCTTCTTAGCAAGCTAAGTTCGTAGTTACGGACCTACATAAATCAAACAGGTTCTTTTTCTGGAGCTGATGACCTTGCCCATGCAGATAGTTTCCAGGGGCCTTGGCAATTTTACAAAATAAGGAGCAGTAACATGGATTTCAGGAAGGGGTTAATAGAAAAACCCTGGGCCTGTCTGCTATCTTTTGCCTTTTCTCGTAGCACACTTATTCAAGGTCGAGGTTTTCTAAAAATTATGCAAAGGATTTTACAAAACTTTTCTTCATAAACTTATTTCCCTTTCTCAGAAACAGCTTACAATTTATCCTGATATTATTATTAATTTCTAAGTATTAAACAATTCTTAAATTCGATCACCAAGTCTTTTCTACATAATTGAAGAGAGAAAAAAAAGAAGACTAAATATAGTTTTGTAAATACCAGACTTAGGCTTAATTAACAATCTCACAAATTTCCTAAATGATAGCAAAACAATCAAAGATGAAATTTGGTAATTTATGATTTTTTAAATTATAACACTACAACATATTATGACATGGTTAATTAGAATGATTTAAAAGTTTTCTAACTCAGTACAATTCTTAGCTTAACAACATTTAGATTATAAAAGAAGTTGCTTTTCTGACAACGCAGAATCTCAAATTTTACATATATGTATACATATATTAGTAGTATTTATAGTAACGATAACAAGGATGGTCTCAATTAGTAAATCACAATAATTACGTCGCAACCAGTAAATCTCAATAAGTATGTCATAGTCAGTAAGTCTCAATAGATATCCAATATTACCACAATAGAATTTTCCTGGGGCTATGTAGTTAATAAATTTCTTAATGCCAAATAACAATATGCACCCCTTTTTAATTATTCAAATATAAATTTCTAAGTTCCATTCATATTTTTCTTGGGAAAGTTTTACAAACAGTTTGGAATCATCTATTATAATTGGATCAGTTTAAAATGTGCTGGGCCAGTATTCTAACTATTTCTTTTGGCCCAGGTGAAAAACAAGCCTAAGGAATTTAATTCATAGCTAACAAGGTATAGTCAGTTTCCCTTCCAGGAAGAGGGGGTTGATAGTTAATTGAACAGCAATAATAATAAGTCACAATAATCAATATGTTTACCCTAATAAATATCCATATAAAATTTAATAGAACCCACCAACGAATCTAGCCCAAAGGGTGGGAGGACATAATTTCTTTTATCTCTCTAAAACTTTATTGGTTTTTAACATTAAAACAGTAATCCCAAAAAACCTAGCTAACAGTCTTACAAGTTTCATAAGTGCTGGCAGGATTGTTTTAGCTGTGACCTTAACAAGACAGGGTTAGCAAGGCTGAGAAAGTAACTTAACCGGTTTTACACAATTGTTTGCATTTTGTAGTTTCACCAAAATTCAGATTAAACATTGCTTTGTCTAATCTCATTTCTAGTCACATAAATTTTACAATGTTGGAGAATTTTATTACAATTCAGAAGTACAATAATAGTACAAACAGAAAAAGTTCGGATGATATTAACTACATTCCCAAATCATTACATCTATTGGGCTTACCAAGTGTAGAGGCTTTTCTTTTCTCCTCACAGTTGCAGAGCCTGGTTGTGTACTGGGGGGTGCTGAGAAGCTACAGAGTCAAGCACCTGAATTAAAGGTCTAGGGGGTCATCGAGGAGGGTCCCTGAGGGACCTTTACTTTCTAATAGAGGTTGCTGGGTTTGGGAGACGAGGAGCAAAAATTCCAGGTTCCGGTAGTATGGGAGCAAGGACTTGGGATCTTAGGAGGAGAGGTTCCTCTGATAACCTATTGCCTAGAAGTGTGGGCTTCAGGGTGCCCAGAAGTGCAGGATTGTTGTCAGAGGGATATGAGAGGGCAACAAAGCAGCAAAGTCGAGAACAGGGAATAGAGGCTTTGTTGCGACATGTATTTTATTTTCTGCAGTTTCTGTGTTATTAAGATTTGATTTATATTAGAACTTTTAAGTGAAAGACACCTAAGAATAAAGGACCTAAATAAGAAAAAGCAGCTAGTACACAGGGCAATTATTTTGAAAAGGAGCCAACTCTCTAATGTATATTTGCAGCCGAATCATTTTTTAAACTTTCCAAGTAGCAAATGTAGGAAAATCACAGCAAGCTAGAGCAGTCCCGGTTATATCTATGGAGATAATTCCTATCTGAAGAAGTATTTTTGTTTCTCAGGAATACAGTAAGTAACAGTCTTTTGGGTAAAATATGTTCAGATTGGCTCTCATGTTGGGCTTTCATTTCTCTGTTTTAGAAGCTTTAAATCAGTTGTTTCAAAAAGTAGTAATGAGAGTTACTAAAGTGCACACAAGGAGCTCTGTAGTTGTATATGGAAAAGTACTTATTAACTCTACAGATCTATTAATACCTCATGTTAATAATACTTCATGTTATTGAATATTTTCCTATTTTTATTTTTACTAGTCCCGTGGTGATTCTCATTAACCACACATGAATTAAAACATCTTTGTATATACTTCTGACATTGAGCTGGAATTCTAACCCCCACAAGGAGTCTACGGATTGGAGGGGGATACAGAATATCTTTTGTCATATAAACTGATTTTTCTTCATATTCATTCGTGTATTATTATTTTGAGAAAGGTTTCCTATGCTTCACCAGATTATTTGTGGTTAACAGAATCTGCTAAAGAATTTTTTGCTGCTCTGTCATTTATTGCAGCCCTGGCTCAGTCCGAGACAGGTGAAAAGATCTTAATGGTTCTACTTTTAACTTGAGTAAATTTTACTTCTGTGTTCACTCCTTAAAAACTTTTTTAGAAGTGAGAACTTTGAATTTGCCAGTCAAAGGTGAGTGGGACTCTGGAAAAAAAAGAATCCAGTGGCGCCTTGTCCCATCTCCTTGTACTGGGAGACTCAAAGTGTCTCTTTATTTGAGATCCATGCATTTTCCGAATTTGCCTTAGTGCCAAATGGTATAAGAAATTCTGACTTTATCTTAAGGATCAAATCAGGAGTAACACATTTACCACAAATTTCAGGGAAAAGTTCCCACTTTCTTTCTTATCTTTCATCACATCCAAACCGGCCACATTTGGACTGAAGAGGGAAAGAAAGAGCATTGTTTCTACCAATTTTAAACCGTATAAACAAGATCACCTTTTTGTCTCTCTTTCTCTCTCCCCCGCCCTCCTGCTCTTCTGAAGAGACTGGAGCCAGGGAGGGAGAAAAAGAGATAGTGGACATTACAGGGTGTCAGATTACACACTCACACAGAAACACAGATACAGAACACAGACACAGAGACAGAAAAACACAGAGAGGATTTTTTGAATTCTATATACAAAATGCTTGGCCCTCTGATGTAACAGAGGCCAGGTACCATGCTGAAATGGATTTATATTGAGGAGTTGGGGGAGGGGCCGAAGGAAACTTCATTCTTTCCTCCGGATCATATTTTAAATTGCTTTTTTCTGGTATGTTGTCCTTGGAGTCTAACCCTGTTGTGGTGTGGTGCCCCTAGCTGGCCTTCCCTCCGTAATTTAGTCACCACCAATTGTAAAGGGGATTGCAATTCCAGTTGCGGAACACCAAAGGGTGGTCTGTACCTGTCTCCACGCCAGGCTCTTCCTACCTCCCCTGTTTCCACAACCTGGGATGCAGCTTCCCCTGTTTGAGCCGACAGAGAGAACTGCTGCACTGTCCTTTCGCTTGCCCCCTCATCCTCCTCCATGGTGACAGAGGCGCGCTGCTCTATCCAAGCAAAGACTGCTTTAAGAATGTTTATGAAATCCCTAATTTTTCTAATGTGGATCATGCATCCCTGTTTCTTGCTAAGCTTATAAATTATTCTACAGAATATCTCTAAGTGCTGACATTCTGTGAAGGATGCAGATAGTCCCATTGGTAAGGCCTCGGCTCTTACCTCCTCCGAAAGTCTTACGGCATCCTTGCCCTGCTTTCAGGTTGCGAATTGGAAACTCGTCCTTTTCTTCTGGGTGAGCTGAGTGAAGTGTATTCTCCGTGAGTGACTCAGCTCCTCGGCCACCGAGGAGACCTTCCCTCAGTGCTGTCGAGGGGTCTCACGGAACGTGGGGCCCTTTTCCCTGGCACGTTTTTTTCCCTGAGCCCCACGTGGTGCCAGATGTTAGGGGTCCTTGACCAGGAAGTGGCCCTATCTCAATATGCAATGATAAGGCTGGAGCCAAAGATGGATACAACTCTGATTTAATGGAAGCCATTATCCATTTTTATAGGTTTTTGCACTACATAAGCAGAAGCAGGTGTTCAAGGGCATGAGAGCATGGGAAAAAAGAGATGTGCTTCAGTAATGTATCGTTGCACTTAGATTAGATGTAAGTAGCGATATCTGGTGGGAAGAATCTAGATTATTATAAACTATGTTGCCTACAAGCGTATGGGAAAACTAGGGCTGTGGTAAGGTGGTTTCCATAGGAATATGGGAACAGGAGGGGAGTGCTATTTCTACAGTATCTAAAGAGGCATGGGAAGGCTCGGGCAGGATACAAACTGGTATCAGTACTGTATGAGCTATGTGAGGCACGGGGCAGGATGCCCTTATCAAGTATCCAAGAAGTTCCCATTAATTAAAGCATGTTTGTGTTAGGCACTGGTTCAAGAGCATTCGGTAATGGCCAGCTGTGTTCCTCCTACTGGGCTTGTGAGTCCTTGGTGAATGGACTCTGCTTGCATGAGAAAGGATGGCTACCAGAGCGGGAGGGCTGTTAAGGGGGGCTGCTAGGGACGGAAGTCTTTCCTCCGGGCGCCTACTGTTCCAACTCCTACTAAGCCTGTCTGGTCTTACCCAGGAAACAGGCCAAGCGCTAGGGTCCGAGCAGCCCCGGGGTTGGCACTAACTCCCTACAGGTTGTAACTGGTATTTAGAGTTCTTTAAACTTAGCATACCCATTACAAATAACTTATCTATATAAAATAGATAATGAAAATCATTGGCTCATTTTAAAATAAAAAGGAACCCTCTTGCTTAATAACTGACATCCAGGAATACCTTGCTAAGAACGAACCAATGGGGCTGGAATTAAGCATGGAAACTTCTTAAGGTAGTTATAAAAACACAGTGATAGGCTTTTCAAGGTTTTTTTTTTTTAACACAGAAAGTCAGTGAGTTAGTTAAGCACTTTTTACAAGGTCACACAGCTAGTTAGTAATAAAGACAGGGCAAGAATAAAAAGTATTTAGTTCCATTTTACCATAATGGCAGCTAGTCACAGGATCCTGTCCTCAATCTTTTTACACTACACTGCAACCTGGGATGGGCAGAGGATGGGATTGTACATGTAGAAAGAGGATCTCCCAAACTCAGAGGACAGAGGAGTGGGGGGTTTGTGAAGTCTACACTGTACAATAAATGCTGCCAACTCCTTTCCCTTGACTGGCATGTGGACTTGGGGAGTGACCGAATCCGCAAACCCAAAATGTTTGACATGTTCGACATTATGCAACATAACCCTTAATGGCTGTATTTAATTAAGCAAAATTGCAGAAGAGTCATTGACATTTAGCTGTTCATAAAGACATGTGTTTCTTTCAATGTGAATTGAGTCCCAATGTCCTCCGGTAAAGGGCTTCCACAGGACAAGCATCTGAGTGCAAAAATGTGCTACAGGTTGGCAGAGATGCTTATGTTACACATTGAATTAAATTCTTACTTCTATAGAGAAGGATTTTATTTTCTTGACATGAATAGCGATAAAGAGTCTGCAGGCAAGCAATATTAATAATAAGAACTTATGGGGGGAAAACAAGACAGAGAAGTGGATAGAGTTGGCCTCAGAGTTAGGAAGAAAAAAATTCCTTTCCATCTGACTGTTGATAAATATTGTTTATGCAATTTGGAGCAAGTCACTGGATCTTACACTTGTTGATCTGCATTGGTGGAAGGCATTTCCTCACTTGGAGATCCCCATACCAAGGACACGACAGTTTTGGTCCAAAAAATAAAAATGTCATCTTGGCTCAAAGTGCTTTATTTCTTTTGATCCTCATAAGAATAAAAATGACAATAAAGCTATCTATAGTGCTTTAACCTTTGCAAGGCAATGACCTCATAGACTATCTCACAAAGCAGGTAGTATATTATTATCCCCATTTCACAGGTGAGGCATCTGAGGTTCAAAGAATTTGTGCCAACATATTAATATCAACGGCATAAAAACTAAAATCCGTTTTATTTCTTTGCTTTTGGAACAAATTCTAACGTACTATTTCACATGTAAGAGATAATACTACTACTACTGATAAAAATAACAGCAATAGCTAATATTTATACAGCACTCAGTATGTGCAAGGCATTGTGGGCTTCAAAGTTCTTTATCATTATATCTCATTTAACCTTCACCACAACACTAAGAAGTGGATGCTATTATTATCCCATTTTACAGAAGAGGAAACTGAAGGAAGCAGAGCTTTAGTCATTTTCTCAGAGTCATATAACTCGTTAATATATGGTACCACATTTGAACCCAGGACTACCTATTTCCAGGTCCAGCCCTCTATCCACAGTGCCACCGAGTGAAGATGGACAATCTGCCTACATATTTGTCTCTGTGTGAGACTAGTCACAGGATCAGAATCTCACAGTCATGAGTGACTTTAGAAGTTCTCTAGTTCACCCTATGCTTAAACAAGAATCCCCTTTAAAATGGAAAGAAATGGTCTATTTGATGACATCGAGTAAACACCTCATTACCTTTCCTCCCTCCCATTACCCCTCCTATTTTCTCTTGCTTTCTCCTTCCCTCTTTTCCTTCCATCCTTCCTTCCTTCCTTATTTCCCTTCCTCCCTCCCTTCCTTCTTTCCTCCCTTCCTTCCTTTCTTCCTCCCTCCTTTCCTTCCTCCCTCCCTCCTTTCCTTCCTCCCTCCCTTACTTCTTTCCTCCCTTCCTTCCTTTCTTCCTCCCTCTCTTCTTTCCTTCCTCCCTCCCTTCCTTCTTTCCTCCCTTCCTTCCTCCCTTCCTTCTTCCTCCCTTCCTTCCTTCCTCCCTTCCTTCTTTCCTTCTTTTCTTATTCCTCCCATAGCAAGCACCTAAAGTTTATTGTATTGTTCTTGTTGTTGCACTATTTTATATTATTATGCATTAGAATCAGGTTATTAACTCAATTAAATTGCTAGCTTGGTATAGTAGAAAGAGCACTGGGATTGGAATCCATGGATAAGTGGATTTCAATTCATCTATTCCTGTTGAGGCTTAGTTTCCTTAGCTAGGAAATGGAAATATTACTTTTTCACATGCTAATAAGGAAGATAAAATGATAGAATATATGTAACATACTTTACAAACCTTTAAACACAATATGTATGAATTGACTCTTAAAAAAGAAAAAGTCTCTTTCATTGAAGACAAGACCTGTCATATTTCCTTGTTCTCAACAACCCCAGCTGCTGGTGCTAATACTAATGCACAAGGTTTACTTGCACTAGGGCATTTTCCTCACCCAGTGTTCCCTGCAAGAATGAAGTCACAGCTCCTGATCTATCCCTATTTTGTATATGCCTATCTATGCATAGACTCTCTCCCCCAAGGATCATAAGCCCCTCAGGGGCAGAGACTGTCTTAACTTTGTCTTTTTACTCCCAGTGCGTATCACAAGATCTGGCCCATTACAGGCACTTAATGAAGGTTTTGTTGTAGTTGTTTTTGACTGATTCATTTATTCCTTGAGTTGAAAGTGCCTCCATTATTGCAGATTGAGCAACTTCTCTGTCATTGATGATGATGGTGGTGGAGATCATAGTCAACAGGGATCTGTGCTTTTGAATATGTTTCTTGAACAATCTGTTTAAATTATAAACAATAAACACCTGCCTGTGTGAAAGTGGCTTAAGAAGGTGTTCAGCCACCACTTCGGGCTATTGGATGTGGGGATATTGACCCCACAAATTAGCTTATAAACAAACTACAATGCAGTCATATGGACTTTTTAAAGTCCTTTGTGGTAAATAGATTTAGAAATGAAAATGAATTATTTAAAATTTTTGCTTCTTCAAATCTTATGTGCATTTTTTTGTTTTAGAACTATAAAATCTTGCATTTTTTTGCTACATATTCCCATTGTAACATCCTTTTATCCCCTCTCTTATGATCTCCCATGCATGGGCACGTGGCACACGGCACACATATTCATTCTTTAGTTTTACTTGTTTTCCTTAGGTTTCTTTTTCTTAGAAATTTAACTTGACTTCCATTTACTCACTCAGTGACAGCATACTTCAACATATTTTTCATTGTTTACTGACTCATTGACTCAGCTGAAATACAGAGTGTCAGTGAACTGAATATGGGATTATACACGTAGCGTTAGCAGCAAAGCACAAGAATAATCCTGAGCATATGGAAAGTCCATTTTACATTTTCTAATGGAAGAAACTGAAGTTGCTTGATCCATATGCATGCACTTAGTATTTTTTCTATTTTCTCAAGTGTTGTAGAGATTAAAAGACAAATATTGGTCAAAGGCTGGATCAAGAACAGCCCTGATCAATGGGGCAATTTAGGCTCAGCAAGGGAGCAAGAGGAGCCATCATTGGAATCTATATTTATCTAACTCTGTTCATGTCCATTATGGGGTCTTTTAAGTATGCAATCTTCAGGATATGGTGAGAAAGAATGTAGGAGAGAAAAAATAATATCCTTTATTATAAAAGTTGACATAGATTATATCTAAAAAGGATACTCATTAACTCAAATAGGTCTTTGATTTCTTCAATGTCAATACTCCTTCCAAAGATTTTGATCATAATCCTACATGCCTGACTACTTTTTGGAATCTTGTCCATGCCCTCCCATAAATATATGATGGGTGTCAATAGAAGACAAAGGGCCCTTCTACCTTCCATATTATCTCTTGATCTTATTAGAAATCTAGTCCACCAAAGGGGCTCTCCACTGAGTGCCCTTCATCATTATCACAAGACCATACTGTATTCTCTGTTTTGGGGGATATTATTTCCTGGATGACATCCTCTACTCGGCTTCTTCTTTGTAGCATAAAAATGAAGAAAAAGACAGAAATGAGTATAAAAATGCAGCCTCAGTGAAACTCAAGATAACGTAAACAATTTCCTTAACTGTAAAATGGGGCTAATAATAGCACTGCATCCTTAAGTTGCTGCAGCAATCAAAGGAAATAATATTTGTAAAACACTTAGCACAGGCTCTGGCACAGTGAAGGAAGAGGTAGCCAGCTGGGTCGACAGATGATGGAAGAGGAGTGTGTGCCAATTGAGTTCATCATCTGCTGTCTAGATTACTGTTTGTTCCTTTGAATCTAGACATCTTGCTCCTGGCTCCCAGATAGACCAAATGGATGAGTGAGAGAAAAGATGCTCTATGCTGATGACATTTTAAGTTGGATTTAGTTCTATTTACACTTTAAGTGCTACTTTAAGCAGAAGTGAAGACAGAATAGTCTGCTGACTTTTTTTAGGAGAATTGTCCATACACGCAGGCATGTATATATGAAAAGCATCCTTGGTGAAAATAGAAGAAAGTAGGCAGGATTTCATGGAAGATTACCTAGGAAGGAAGACATCTTAATACTCACATCACTAAATGAGATGTGGAGAAAAATAAGACACACCACCTATTAGTAATTTATTAGTAATTATATTGAAAGACATTTTACTTGGTTTATCAAAAGCAACCTTAAAGATTTTAGTGAAATGTGGTATCATATATTCATATGTTAAATTTATAAAAGACTTCAATGGATGTAACATTGGAAATTACTATAGTCAATAATATGGTGAATCACAGAGCATTAGGACTTTATATGTCATCTAGCATGTCCTGTATCAGAACAAGAATTTTGTCTACAATATTACTAACAAATAGTCACCTAGAATTTCCTGAAACCTCTAATGAAGAGTCATGCAAACTGGGGGAGGGGGAAAACATGAGTGAAAATGTGTATTATTCAGATTATGACACACAATTGAATGAACAGTATACTGAGATCATCAATTGATATGTACATCTCAGATATTATAGGTAAAACAAAAATTGAGTGGGATAAGAAGATAAGACTATTACATTGAGAAATTATGTCAACCTTTCAAGGACCCCACATTGATAAGTGCCACCAAGGTCTGCTTCTTTAACAATAATATTTTCCCACTGAGACTACAAGGCTGTGAATAATGGAATACACAAACTCAGAAAAAGAAACAAAAATTGACAATATTACCAAGCATAATGACAAATTAATGATGGGTATAAATTGGTGGTATCATGTTACCACTTATTATAGCATCATATAAATAATTGATTTGGTCATGTTGCAAGAGTAAGAGACAGAGGATGGACAGTCAGCATAATATATTGGTGACATAGAGATAATCAAAGAACAAAAGGAAATCAATCTGCTGAATGGAGAAATATTGCATGGAGGATTTATAGACAAACATTAATACAGGACATGCTATCATATGGAGGTAGTATGACTAACACCAGTTTTTTCGCTATCCAGACTAATTATCACTGTTCCTATATTGGCATGGAATCCACAAATGAATTAAAAGCCACAGTTAAAAAAATTCTGAGCATTGGTTCCGTATAGATGCCTTTCACATCTGATAGTTAAATTAAAATTGATGGAAAACATCAATTTATTTGAAGTCAATAAGCATTTGCTGAGGTCCCAGAACATGCCAGTAACTGTGCTGATTCTTGGTATTAAAGGACAAAAATAAAAACCCTTGCCCTTATGAAGCTTATGTTCAGTAAATGAAATACAACATATACACACATAAGTAAGTTAAAAAAAATACAAAGTTATTAGAGAATGAGAGGAGTGACACCAGGAAAACCAACAAAGAAACAAACCTTTTGTGACACTTTGGTTCTTGAATGAAGCTAGAGGTTTTAACAAGTGGAGAGGAGGAGAGAGAGCATTCTAGACACCAGGGAAGCAGTCTATGGAAAAGAAATAGAGGGAGGAGTTAGAATGTCATGTACAGAGGAAAGAAATAAGTTGTTTTGCCTGGATTATAATGTGAAAAGCACTTAAAATTTTTTGGCTGGTTCTAGACTGTGAAGGCTTTTGAAAGCCAGGCAAGTTTGTATTTGAAACCAAGACGTAAGAGGGAACCTGTGAAGATTCTTGAACTTGTTAAAATGCCTTCTTGCCTATCTAGGTAGGGGGAGTTTCAGGGATTTGTGCCTTCAGGTGAAAAAAGAGCAAAGACTTTTAAAAATCAGATAAATTGCTTCCCCTCCCCCCTCCTCCAGCGAAGCGGATGAAAACAAACAGCAGCGATGGCGGCGCCTGGGGCCGGGAGGCGGTGGGACCCGCAGCGCCGAGGCCGGGGAGCAAGGGCAGCCGGACTTGAGCCGAGGCAGGCGCAGAGCCCCGCGGCCCGCGAGGAGGAAGGCTCCGGGCCCCCAGCGGGCGCCCAGCGGGCCCCGAGCCCCACAGACTTGTGTATGCAATGGACGCTGATCTCAGTTCCAGGGACAGGAAGGAACTGGACAAGTTCATCAAAGTTTTTGCCCTGAAGACGGTCCAAGTGATAGTCCAGGCACGTTTGGGAGAAAAGATTTGTACTCGCTCATCATCTTCCCCAACAGGATCTGACTGGTTCAACTTGGCCATCAAGGATATCCCAGAGGTCACACATGAGGCCAGGAAAGCCCTGGAGGGGCAGCTTCCCGCCGTGGGGAGGTCGATGTGCGTGGAAATCTCAATCGAGACTTCAGAGGGAGATTCCATGGAACTAGAAATTTGGTGTCTTGAAATGAATGAAAAGTGCGACAAAGAAATTAAAGTTTCCTACACTGTGTACAATAGGCTGTCATTACTGCTGAAGTCTCTGCTCGCCATCACTAGAGTGACACCAGCCTACCAACTCTCCAGGAAACAGGGTCGTGAATATGTCATCCTCTACAGGATATACTTTGAAGAAGTCCAATTGAATGGCTTAGGAGAAGGTTTCCACACAGTCCGAGTTGGCACAGTAGGCACCCCTGTGGGCACTATCACTCTGTCCTGTGCCTCCAGAATTAACCTCGCCTTCATGTCTACCAGGCAGTTTGAGAGGACCCCACCTATCATGGGGATTGTCATTGATCATTTTGTGGACCGTCCCTACCCCAGCTCCTCGCCCATGCACCCCTGCAACTACAGGACGGCTGGTGAGGATGCTGGGGTGGCATACCCATCTGTGGAGGACTCTCAGGAAATACCTCTTTCTCAACCTCCCCTCCATCCCAGTTAATGGTTCCAGGGAAGGAAGGTGGGGTGCCCCTGGCTCCCAGCCAGCCTGCCCATGGCACCCAGGCTGACCATGAGAGGATGGCAGGCAACCTTTACCCCTTCTGATGGTGCCCACTACATAGTCACTCCTTCCAGCAGTGAAGACACTGAAACTGTTTCCAACAGCAGTGAAGGCCCAGGCTCCCCCCGTGACGTTCTGGAGGCCATCTTGGTTAGGAAAGTGGGAGCGCTTGTCAACAATTCACTGGATCAGGTAACAATGACCAATTTGGACATCCCCTTTGCCATGTTTGCTCCCAAGAACTTTGAGCTAGAGGATAATGATCCCATGGCAAATCCTCCTGATTCCCCAGACACTGAATCTCCTCTCCAAGGCAGCTTACACTCTGATGGGTCCAGCGCGTCAGCAGTGGAAACACGCACGACGACTTTGTCATGGTTGACTTTAAGCCAGCCTTCTCAAAGGATGACGTTCTGCCCATGGATTTAGGGACCTTCTACTGGGAGTTTCAGAATCCCCCCCCAGCTGAGCAGCCTCTCCATCGACATTGGGGCTCAGCCCATGGCTGAAGACCTGGACTCACTCCCCGAAAAACTGGCTGTGCATGAAAAGAACATCAAAGAGTTCGATGCCTTTGTGGAGACCCTGCAATAAAGTCGGCATCGTCCCCATCCCCCAGCAGCAGCAGCAGCCCCTTTCTTGGACACCCCTGAGGATAGAGACCATTCCACCTCTCTCTCTCTTCTCCCCCTCTATCTCATTTGTTATTTATTCAGCTTCAATCCAGGCCAGGGGGTGGAAGGCAGAGGGAAGGGGCTCCTCCATTCCTGCCCCAGTCAAACCCAGGGGCCAGCATTGAAGAGGGCCCAGTCCCTGCAGCATTTGAATTCTGGGTCATAACCTAAGCACAGCTGGTGAAAAGGGGGCTTCCCCACCTCCCCCAAGGGTCTGCTTCTCAGTGTATATTCTACCAAGAGTCTTTCCCACCCCTGCCTAGAGCAGAGCAGCCGACCTCAGCCCCACCTGCTCAGCCAGTTGAACATCACCATCCAGTTTGGCCTGCAGAATTATGGACCTTCCACACCTGTCCCCTGGATATTGTGGTTCTATGTAGGTCTGAGGACACCCCACCGCTACCCCAGTGTCCCAGGAACAAGAAAGGCAAGAGGGCAGTCCAGTGCGGCAGTACCACACATGGTGCAGACGTGGCGTTTTACTTTGCCATGCCTCAGTACTCTGCCCACTAGACAAAAGAGCTGTGTGTTTCTGGCTGCTCTCTGCTCTGGGAGGGCTGATCGAATGGCCCAGTGCAGTCTGTCTCCCAAATAGCATAAATGCTTTCATGACACTATGCAAGGCTGCGTTGGATTGCCCTGAATGACTGGTCAGGTTACCCGTCCCCTGCTCCTGACCCACGGTTGTAAATAGAAACTCCGCCTCCCACTTTGTTAGGGTTGTGTCATTGGGCCTTGTAGACCAGGATTCTCCTCTTTCTTTTCCCTTCATCTCCTGTCGCTTCTCTGTGCTTAGAGATAAGGATCAAACAGTAAATATTTATTGCTTTAAAAGAAGAACAAAAAACAAAAAACAAAAAAATCAGATAAATTTGCAAAACTGAGTTGCTAATTTTCATACCATGGCAAAGACAGTATTTCATTGCAACTGACTTGAATAATAGAGTAAGGTAGAAGGGTGGGAAGCTTATTTACTCTAGACACAAAGTGAAAGCCATGAAACACAGAGGGGAAAAGACAGTTTCATTGAAAATAAAATATTCATGTTGATAACTTACATAAAACAAAAGATGGAGTGTTTTCCGCAGGGAAATTACTTTCTTTGATGAGCTCCATTTATGCATGATGGAGTTTTAAATTTTTGAAAACCCACTTTGGTCATTTTTTCTTCCTTTCAATCCTGGTGGTTTTAATTTCCAAAATAAACAGATAGATCTGAAATTTTCTTGCTAAAAGGTTCTTATTCTGTTTAAAGTTAAATTTATGGCATTAGGAGGAAACAGAATAGCTTTTTACAATGACAATGACAATGACTAGAAAATCAATATTTAAGATATCAGCCTCGTGGACTGCACGGTGAGAAGTGGTTCCATTATGTTTTGAAACTGCCCACTGATGAAATGCATCTTAATTTACCTTGTCCATTTTAAACATTGTTTTGCTTGGAATGCCTTCTAGAGGGATTCTGGGTATTGGATTTTGTAACTAAAAGCTGGAGTTTTGTAACAGATTTAATTGGTTACAATCTAATATGCACCATGCTCCTTTTGCAGCTTTTCAATGAACAGTAAAATGAAAGGAAGGGAGATAATGTATTACATGGACTATCTATGGTGGATTTATTGTAGCATATGGGCAAGAGTTGCTTAAAATACGAAGTCATGGATGGGTTGTGATCTTTATCGTTGGAAAGAGTATCTATATCAATGAGATCAGAGAATTACCAAAGCATTGGAGTCCTGGCATCTACTCTCTGCTAGCTGTATTTGCATGGTCTACAACCTGTGTGTCAAATCTCCAAAACGAAAATGCAGATTGCTGCAGATAATTCTTCTACCAGGTGGTTTAGTCAGAAGGCATTCTAAAGACCAAACTTGAAAGCAACAATGCAGGAGGCCTTACATCTACATACTGTATATCACACTAATTAGAAGAAAACAGATAACAAAATCAACAGTCTTTGAGTACCAGCACCTCTGAGTTCCAAGTGAATATGAAGATGAATGTGCTGCTCTTGATTTACAGTATTCTCTGTTTATGTACATCGCAGAATAACCATGCAATCAATCTCACCCAGCTTGAAAAGGATTGTAAGTCCCTGTTCCATGAAGGGCTGCCTTCATGGCAGAGAGGAGAACTGAAGGTCAAGATTGGAGGTCCATCAACAATCATTTCAATGAGACATTTTGTATCAAAATTTTCTAGTTTTGTGAGTATCAATTTCTGAAGTAGAAAGTAATTTGTTTGGAGATTCTAAATATGTGTAGTGGTGACATCTGCTAAAATAAAAATTGTTGTTAATTTTTGGGGAACCGATGTCATAACCAGGTGATTTATGCAGTAGTTTCTCCTTGATAATGATCCAGTCCCAGCAGTTTATTAGTTGAATTTTCAAAGATATTTTGGGATCTAATTTTGTAGCACTTTTTGTGTCTCTATTAGTTTACAATGGATAGCAAGATTCTCCTATATAATTCTGGCTACCTGATCATGTCTTTCTAGGTATTAGGTAGGTGTTAATTTTTTTCTATTTTAAATTTAATATTTTTTTACCCAATTACATGTAAAAACAATTTTTAACATTCATTTAAAAATTTTTGGTTTCCAAATTTTCTCCCACTCTCCATTCCCCACTCCTGAACTGGGAAGGCAATCAAATTGATATAGATTATACATGTGCAGTTATGCAAAATGTATTTCTATGTTACTCATGTTGTTAAAGAAAATAGACAAGAAACCCCAGGAAAGAAAGTAAAATGTACTTTGATCTGCATTCAAATTCCATCAGTTCTTTCCCTGGAGACGGAATATATTTTTCATGGTAAGTGCTTCAGACTTGTCTTGGATCATTGTATTGCTGAAGATAGCTAAGTAATTCACAGTTGATCATCATGCAATGTTGCTGTTATGGTATATCATGTTCTCCTGGTTCTGCTCATTTCATTTTTTTTCAGTTCATATAAGTCTTTTCAGATTTTTCTGAGAACATCCTGCTCATCATTTTTTATAGTGTGTGAGGTAGTGAGAGAATAAGGTGTGAAGACTTCACAGGGTATATGTGTATATATATATATATATGTATGTATTATTAATATTTGAGAATCAATATTTAGAGAAAAGGGAAATGGGATAAATTTGAGTCTGTGGGAATCTGATTATTTAGCCTTTAGGAATGTCTTTCTCCCCCTTCTTCTTTAGATTTATAGATGTCACCTCAGCTGTGAATGGCATACAAGATTGTGAAAGCTTCCCTATGAATAACTCAGGCAAAATGATACTCAAATAGTACAAATTTAGTTAGGATGTGGACCTCACTAGGCCTAAGTTTCGTTTTCCTGTAAATCATATGATTTTGGGGAAATCAGGTGGTATTCCCCTCTCCCCCTCCCCTAGCTTACTCACAAACTGCCATCCTAACATCAAAGTTTCCCTATAAGGTAATTCTGTAGTTTCTGTGCTGGTATTGGGTAAAACTTATTCCTGGTTAGATTGTGAGGCCACCTGTCCCCGCAAATGGGGACAGAGGTCCAGCCTCTGGGGTGGGATTTCTTAGAATTGTTTGTACAAGGATATATATCCCCTTGCTTGCCTTCTCCCCCTTGCCTCTCTTCACTACTATCTCCGCCCTGGTAGTGGGAGATGCCCAATTCTCGCGAGACTTGATCAAATAAAGCTTCTGTTTTGTTTCTACCTTGAGAAAGCCGAAACACCTCTGTTTTTTTATTTGAGTCAGTGGTCTGTTGACCCACACAATAGCATACTAGTATTCCATCACACCTACATACAACAATTTGTTCAGCCCTTCCCCAATTGATGGACATGCCTTCAATTTCCAATTCTTTCACAACACTGAGTGGCTATAAATATTTTTGTATGTATAGGTCCTTCCCCCTCCCCACCTTTTTTGGCAAGACCATCGGGGTGACTTGCCTAGGGTCACACAGCTAGTAAGTATCAAGTGTCGGAAGCCAGATTTGAAATCACATGCTCCTCGCTCCAGGGCCAGCGCTCTATCCATTGCACCACCTAACTGCCCCTTGTGTTTTTGTAATCTCTTTGGAATACAAAACTAGTAATGGTTGTGCACAGTCAAAGGTTATACATGATTTTATAGCCATTTGGGCATACTTCCAAAACGCTCTTCAGAATGGTTGAGTCAGCATTAAGTGCTAAGTTTTTGCAACCATAATGTTACATGTTTTCTACCATTTCCTTACATAATCAGTATCAAATTCCTTAAGGAGATACATATACATATGTATATATACATACATACATATATGGATGTGTGTACATATATACAATATGGACGCACACATATACACACACACTAATTCCTGACGATGAGAGGCTTAGCAGCTCTAATCAAGACAATGACCAACCACAGTAACAAGGAGCTCATAATGAAACATGCTACTCACTGGCAGATGTATAGATGAGGGACTCAGAGAGCATATTGATGTTCATGTTTTGCTTTTTTTTTTTTACAAAGCCAATATTGGAATTTCTTTTGCTTGACTATAAATTCTTGTAACAAGTTTTGTTTTTCTTGCTTTCTCAATGGAGGTTTAGGCTTAGGGAAATGGGAGGAAAAGAATTTGGATTTGAAAATTAAATTAAATTAATTTTTCATGGGGGCGGAGCCAAGATGGCGGCTGGTAAGCACGGACTAGAGTGATCTCCGTACCCCGAGTCCCTCCAAAAACCTATAAAAATGGCTCTGAACCAATTCTAGAACGGCAGAACCCACAGAACAGCAGAGGGAAGCAGGGCTCCAGCCCAGGACAGCCTGGATGGTCTCTGGGTGAGGTCTATTCCACACGGAGCTGGGAGCGGGGAACGGAGTGGAGCAGAGCCCAGCCTAAGCGGCGTGGACGATCCAGACCAGAAGCCGGGCGGAGGGGGCCCTAGCGCCCTGAATATATGAGCTGCGGCAGTTACCAGACCCCTCGACCCACAAACACCAAAGACTGCGGAGAAGGTTAGTGGGAAAAGCTGCTGGAGTGGAAGGAGTTCGCGGTTCGGCTTCCAGTCCCGGGGGCAACGGAGGTGGGGCAGCTACAGCTGTTGTTACTTCCGGCTCCAGGCCCACCTGGTGGGAGGAATTAAGTGGCGGATCAGAGCAGGAGTGCAACAGCCTGCTGAAGATCTGAGCCCAGTCTGGACTGGGGGTCCTTGGGGAAGGAGGAGTGCGGCTCTGACAGAGCTGGCACCTCCCCCCCAAACGTAGAACATAGAACTCGTTAGTCTACAAGCAGTCATACCCCACTGAAAAACTCAAGGGTCAAGTTAGTGGGTTGGAAATATGGCCAGGCAGCGAAAACGCGCCCAGATTCAGTCTCAGACTTTGGATTCTTTCTTTGGTGACAAAGAAGACCAAAACATACAGCCTAAAGAAGACAACAAAGTCATAGAGCCTACAACCAAAGCCTCCAAGAAAAACATGAACTGGCCCCAGGCCATAGAAGAACTCAAAAAGGATTTGGAAAAGCAAGTTAGAGAAGTAGAGGAAAAATTGGGAAGAGAAATGAGAAGGATGCGAGAAAAACATGAAAAACAAGTCAATGACTTGCTAAAGGAGACCCAAAAAAATACTGAAAAATACACTGAAGAAAACAACACCTTAAAAAACAGACTAACTCAAATGGCAAAAGAGCTCCAAAAAGCCAATGAGGAGAAGAATGCCTTGAAAGGCAGAATTAGCCAAATGGAAAAGGAGGTCCAAAAGACCACTGAAGAAAATACTACTTTAAAAATTAGATTGGAGCAAGTGGAAGCTAGTGACTTTATGAGAAATCAGGATATTATAAAACAGAACCAGAGGAAGGAAAAAATGGAAGACAATGTGAAATATCTCCTTGGAAAAACCACTGACCTGGAAAATAGATCCAGGAGAGAGAATTTAAAAATTATTGGACTACCTGAAAGCCATGATCAAAAAAAGAGCCTAGATATCATCTTTCAGGAAATTATCAAGGAGAACTGCCCTGATATTCTAGAGCCACAGGGCAAAATAGAAATTGAAAGAATCCATCGATCACCTCCTCAAATAGATCCAAAAAAGAAATCTCCTAGGAATATTGTTGCCAAATTCCAGAGCTCCCAGATCAAGGAGAAAATACTGCAAGCAGCCAGAAAGAAACAATTTGAGTATTGCGGAAACCCAATCAGAAATACCCAAGATCTGGCAGCTTCTACATTAAGAGATCGAAGGGCTTGGAATGCGATATTCCGGAGGTCAATGGAGCTAGGATTAAAACCTAGAATCACCTACCCAGCAAAACTGAGTATCATGTTCCAAGGCAAAATATGGATTTTCAATAAAATAGAGGACTTTCAAGCTTTCTCAGTGAAAAGACCAGAACTGAATAGAAAATTTGACTTTCAAACACAAGAATCAAGAGAAGCATGAAAAGGTAATCAAGAAACGGAAATTGCAAGGGACTTACTAAAGTTGAACTGTTTTGTTTACATTCCTACAGGGAAAGATGATGAGTATGATTCATGAGACCTCAGTATTAGGGTAGTTGAAGGGAATATGCATATATATGTGTATATATGTATATATATGTATGTTTATATATATATATATATATATAAGTGAATATGTATGTATGTATATATCTATGTGTATATGTATGTATGTATATATATATATATGTGTTTATGTATATATATATGTAAAAGAGAGAGAGCAGACACAGGGTGAGTTGAAGATGAAGGGAAGCTATCTAAAAGAAATAAAATGAAATTAAGGGATGAGAGAGTAACATACTGAGAGAGGGAGATAGGGAGAGATAGAATGGGGTGGATTATCTCGCATAAAGGTGGCAAGAGGAAGCAGTTCTATGGGAGGAGGGGAGAGGGCAGGTGAGGGGGGAATGAGTGAACCTTGCTCTCATCAGATTTGGCCTGAGGAGGGAATACCATACATACTCAGTTGGGTATCTTACCCCACAGGAAAGAAGAGGGAGGAAGATAAAAAAAAATAAAAGGTGGGGAACGATGGAGGGGAGGGCAGATGGGGGTGGAGGTAATCAAAACAAACACTTTGGAAAGGGGACAGGGTCAAGGGAGAAAATTCATTAAAGCGGGATGGGTTGGGAAGGAGCAAAATGTAGTTAGCCTTTCACAACATGAGTATTGTGGAAGGGTTATACATAATGATACATGTGTGGCCTAGGTTGAATTGCTCAACTTCTTAGGGAGGGTGGGTGGGAAGGGAAGAGGGGAGAGAATTTGGAACTCAAAGTTTTAAAATCAGATGTTCAAAAACAAAAATTTTTTGTATGCAACTAAAAAATAAGATACACAGGCAATGGGGCGTAGAAATTTATCTTGCCCTACAAGAAAGGAAGGGAAAAGGGGATGAGAGGGGAGGGGGGTGATAGAGGGGAGGGCTGACTGGGGAACAGGGCAACCAGAATATAAGCCATCTTGGAGTGGGGGGGGAGGGTAGAAATGGGGAGAAAATTTGTAATTCAAAATGTTGTGAAAATCAATTCTGAAAACCAAATATGTTAAATAAATAAATTGCATTAAAAAAAATTAATTTTTCATGGCAATGACCTGGTTCTATGCTGCCCCCATACCACTTTTCAGTTCTGTAACAACACATATGAATAAACCATTTTTTGACACTTCTTAGCCAATATATTGTTGACTGGGTTCAAGTGGATATTGCCCATAGAGGATTTTTTGCGGTTGTTGTTTTTGCAAGTTTGCCATTTGGTGGCCACATTCTGAAGATAAGCCATTTTTTCCCATTACATTTAACAAAAACAATGTCATATAACTACAATCAGCCTTTATAATTACCCCATGAAATAATATCCATTTTCTTCATATGCATTTCTGCAAAATTTTAATTTGCTTATCATGTATTTTGAAACATCTATCAAACTTTTCTCTCCTTTTGGACAGAAAAGGTTTTTCTTTCTATTGTCACCTTTAGGTAACTGCCCTGTTTTTGTTTGAATACACGTGAAATCCAGTGTCTTCCATTTTGATGTTTAAAAATCCACACTGACTGGCATTGCATAGGTATTAATTATTCTAATCACGTTTGTCCCTACTGGCCCTCTTGTTACTGCTGTTGTTTTGGTTCCTTTTTCTAGTAGAAGGATTCTTTACCGGGGTGCATGAGTCCGTAAATTTAATTTTTCGTATTTTTTACTGATCTCTAATTGAAATTTGGAATTTTCATTATTTATGAATGTAGGCAATAAATACTCTGAGAAGTGGTCCGTAGGCTTTGTCAGGCTACTAAAGGGGTCGGGGACAGAAAAATAATAAAGAAATCCTGCTCTACTGTTATTCAGCTAGTCAGGAAGAAGAGGAGAGTAGCCAGAAGAATGGGAGCAGCCAGAGTTGAGGGATAGCAGAATATGAATGGACATGGCTCCAACTATGGCAGTGATGGATAGAAGTAAAAATCCTGGGTAAAGAAAATGGTCTATATTGCTCCTCCCTAAACATCAAGCTTATTCTATTCTTATGTGTCATTGGTGATACACAAATGGTTATCTAGATAACTAGATACATGGTCTGTAAAGAGTGAATTCAAAACCAGAAGGGGTAAATTTACCTTCTGTTGCCAGTTCTCACAGTGAGTATTTGCCTATAATTAATAAATGGTACATGAGTATCTTTATTGTTTCCATTATCCATTGAATTTTAAAGAACTCGACTCTAGTTCATACTGCAAACACAGTTAATTCTAGTGAAAATATTTTTAAAAGAAACCATATGTTAATAATATTGTTATATATAATTTCAATATATTAAAGATACTATATAGTTTAATATATCATATAGTGAAAAGTATCATACATGATATTGTTAATATCATAATAAAACCATATATATGTTATCTACATTCCCAAATCAATTATTAGGATCCCCTGAATCAAAAAGATATTAACGTGAAATGTTATAACCTTCAGCCTCTATAAGATTAGACTTTATACACAGTCTCCTGAGAGAATTAAAGTAAATTCAGGAGTTAAATATCAGGCCACCTACTGCACTGCCCATGTATAAGAAGGAGGCAGTAGTGTAAAAAATATTCTAAATAGCTGTAGGGGCAAATGTTCCAAGCATCCATCAGAATATGAAGGTAAGGATCATAATTCTTAATACTTGGTTTTAGAGATAGAAGATACTTGAAAGAAATTGACCTACTGTTAGGGATGGAGGTACACAAGATGCTATTTCTATCATACATCAAACATGAACATGACATGGAAAACAATACATAAGAAAGAGATATGAAAGCAGATTTTTCACAGGTTGCATGAATTCAAGAATCTATGTAATTCACTTAACTTTTAGATGACAAATATAATATTGAAACAGATACAATTCCATTTGAACATAGTTATAAGGAATTTTACTCAAAATAAATAATTGTGTGGTCACATTAGCATAGACACCCATGTAGTTAGAGTGCTGATATTCCACTTAGTTTTTATCAATCATGTAGATATTTATTATGGGAATTTTCTACTCATTTTCTTCTTTATATTCGTTAAAATGATGCCATGTTCTGGCCAGTGTTGTACCAGGGGTTCATTTTGAAGTGGATCATTTCTATATATATATATACTATAATAATATACATAGGAACAAACCAAACCTTAAAAGCATAGCTAACACGTCTCTTAATGATGATAAGGCTACAGAGAAAATGCATTTAGATGCAGCCTCTATTTCTATATATTTTCCACATTTCCACAATTATACCAATGCTAAAGGTATTAGCATAAATTATTCCTTTGCGGCCCTCACTAGAAGTGTTCATACAACTCAGTCTATCTTCGGAGCCACTATTAAATCTGGCATCTAATCTTGGTTTTGAGGTTCCGTCCTGTGTGCTTCTTCCGGTACCATGTGGATACTATTACATGTTGAACATTTTGTCTTGGGAAATAAAGGAATGGCAAAAGTTAGTCATAAATCACAGGGAACCTCAATGAGAGGGATATGGAGAACATGGTCAGTGTTGGGGAGTTGTCTCCAATAAGCTCTAGAAATTGCCAGTACTATATATAAGGTCCTCAATTCTGATGAAATTTGTAAATGAAAAGAGAAGCTATTTTTATTTCCTACATAAAGTTCCTGCCTTTGGTTTGGTAACATGCCCCTACAGCATAGGAATTGATGTTGATGCAGAGAACAAAATGTCTGAAAAATGCAAATATTCTGGAAACAAGTATGGTTTTAAATTATAAATCATGTATTCCACTCACTCTGGGATTCCCTTATTAACATAAGGTTAACTATGGATAGGTTAACTATGGATGTATGAATACTACTTTGCTTGAGTCCTTGTCTGCATAATCTACTAAAAGTCAAGTTAAGAAGGTTAAAACAAATAGTAAAACATTTATTTTGAAAGAGTGGCAAAGTAAAAAAAAAGAGGTAAATCATGAAATACTTTGCTCAGCTCTCTGTACATAAATTTCTTATACATGTACCCTCTATTAAATAAAGGTTTTCCTGCCTGTTTTTTCAGCAAATCCTTAGAAAATAGAAATTCCAGGGTGAGGTAAAGTTTCAGCTTTCAGTGTTTTCTATGGCTTAAAAACTTCTCCCATTTGAGTTCTCAAGGCTCTATCATTTGGCAGCTAATTATGCCTCCTCACTGCTTTAGGGGTCAATTTGCCATAACTCCTTGGTGTAGTCTAAGAAATCTTTTGCTTCTGCTACTCCTCTACTGCCAAGATCCAACTGCCTCTGTAGCTGCCATCTGCAGAAGCTCTGTTGTGAATTCTGTAATACATTTTGTAATATATACAAGGCTATATTCATTATTTAGGCCTTTTGTATATCCATTCTTCATGAAAGTAAGCAAAGCAATCCTGCTTACTAAAGAATATATACAAGCATATGTACATTTATATATCTATATTGAAATCTGAGATTCCCTTACTCCAAAATTTGTAGTCTTTTTATGTAACAAGTTTTCTACCTTACCAAACATCCTTTGTTAAAAATAGGCTTATGTCCATATGTAGAATCTCAAGAGAAAGCTCTCAATCCTTTTCTCAAAGTCTCTTTGTCTTCTCACTAGAGAAGAAATCTAAAGGCCATGTCCTTTTTACTTCCTAAGAAGTAACTTAGACATGAAACATATATATATATGTATATGTATATATGTATATATGTATATATACACATGTATATACAAATATATGTATCTATGTGTATATATGTATACACACATATGTGTATATACAAACATATATGTGTATGCAGCGTATATATATGGATATGATTTATTCTCTGCATATTTATGTAATTTTATTATTTCATGTCATTTTCCCACAGACAACTAGGAAAAGTTTTTTGTCTTGACAATTTAAGACTTTATAGATAATTCTCAGATTAACCCAAATGGAAGGGGTTTTTTTTGTTATTTTTATTTTCATTCCCCAACTTCCTCCCTCCTTCCCCTTCCCCCTTTCTTCCCTCCACCTATTGAGAAGGCAAGAAATATGATGCTCATTATACATATGCAGTCATGCAAAACATATTTCTACATTGCTGTTGATGCATTGTTTTCAGTTGTATCCGACCCTTTGTGACCCCAATTTGGAGTTTTCTTGGGAGAGATACTGGAGTAATTTGCCCTTTCCTTCTCCAGTTCATTTTACAGATCAGGAACCTCAGACAAACAGGGTTAAGTGACTTGCCCAGAGTCACACAGCTAGTAAGTTTCTGAGGGCTTCATTGAACTCGGGAAGATGAGTCTTCCTGATTCGAAGCCCAGTGCTCTATCCGTTGTACCACTAGCTGTTCGTTCCTATTTTTACATTAGTTAGCTACATTGCCAAAAGAAGCAAGGAAAATAAAATGAAAAAAATATTGTCTTCACCCTGTACTCAGAGATCATCAGTACTCTCTCTGGAGGTGGATAGGATTTTTCTTCATGAGTCCTTTGGAACTGTTATGAATTATTGGAGCTAAGTCTTTCACACTTGATTACTGTTACAATACTGCCATTACTCTGTGCAATATTTTCCCAGGTCTCGCTTCACTTTGCATCAGGACATCTAAGTCCTCAACTTGTTCAGCCATTGCCCAATTAATGGGTATCCCCTCAATTTCCAATATTTTGCTACCACTAAAAAAAAGTCTGCTATAAATATATTGTACATATGAGTCTCTTTCCCTTTTCTTTCATCTCTCTTGGGTACAGATATAGTAGCAAAGGTCAAAGGATATGCACAGTTATAGCCCTTTAGGCACAGTTCCAAACTGCTCTCTAGAAAGTTCTGGTTCACAACTCCAATAGTGCATTAGTGTACCTGTTTTCCCCAACCCCTCCAGGATTTGTCCTTTCTTTTCCCATCATGTTATCCAATCTGGTGTGTATGAGGTAGTAACTCAGAGTCATTTTAGTTTTCATTCCTCTACCAGCAAGTTAGAACATTGTTTCATGACCATAGATGGCTTTGATTTCTTCTTCTGAAAATGCTTGTTCATATCCTTTGACCATGTATCAAGTAGGGAATGACTCTTATTTTTATAAATTTGATTCATTTTCCTGTATATTTGAGAAATTCAGCCTTTAACAGGGAAACCTGCTGTTTTAATTTTTCCCCAGTTTCTTGCCTCCTTCTAATTTTGGCTGCATGGTTTCTTTATACATTACCTTTTAAATTTAATTCAATCAGAATTATCGATTTTACCTCCTGTGGTCTTTTCTGTCTCTTATTTGATGATAAACTCTTTCCCTAACCACAGATCTGACGGATAATTTTCTCCATACTCCCCAAATTTGCTTCTGATATCACCATTAATGTCTAAATCATGTACCAAATTGAAGAGTTTTACACGAACATCTTAATTTTATGAGCACGAATGAAAACTTTTAGAATAGAGATGAGAGATGTACATTCTAATTCTAGACTCTACCCATTCCTCTTAGCCCTTTACTGCCTTATCATCCATAGGAATGGTAGACAGAGAGTATTATAATATACATGAGAGTTGGAGACCACTATAGATAAAAGGGGGGGTTGCAGATCCTCTTCAACATTTATCATTTTCCTGTTTTGTCATGTTAGCCAATCTCACAGGACAGATGTGGTACCTAAGGGTTGCTTTGATTTGCATTTCTCTAATCAATAGTGATTTAGAGCACTTTTTCATGTGACTATAGACATCTTTAATTTTTTCCTATGAAAACTGCCCATCCATATCCTTGGACCATTTATCAATTGGGGAATGACTTGTATTCCTATAAATTTGAATCAGTTCCCTCTATATTTTAGAGATGAGGCCTTTATCAGAGATACTGGTTTTAAAAATTCTTTCTCAGTTTTCTGCTTCTGTCATAATCGTTGCTGCATTGGCTTTGTTTGTACAAAAACTTTTCAATTTAATGTAATCAAAATTATCCATTTTACATTTTGTAACGCTCTCTCTTGTTTAGTCATAAATTCTTCCCTTCTCCATAAATCTCCAGAAACTATTTCTTGCTCTCCCAAATGGCTTGCAGTATCAGTCTTTATATCTAAATCATGAAGTAGATTGCTGTAGTCATTGACTACTGTGTCTTGTGTACCTGACCTATTCCACTTATCCACCACTCTATTTCTTAGCCAGTACCAAGCAGTTTAGATGATTGCTGCTTTATAATATAGTTTAATATCCGGTATGGCTAGCCTACCTTCCCTAGCATTTCTTTTCATTAATTCTCTTGATATTTTTGACCTTTTCTTCTTTCAGCTGAATTTGTTATTTTTTCTAGCTGTTTTAGAATAGTTTTTGGTACTTTGATGTGGTGGTGAATAAGTAAATTAATTTAGGTAGAATTGTCATTTTTATTATAATAACTTGGCCTACCCATGAGCAACTGATATTTTTGTAGTTATTTAGATTTGACTTTATTTGTGTGAAAAGTGTTTTGTAACTGTGTTCATATAGTTCCTAGGTTTGTTTTGGCAGGAGACTCTCAAATATTTTATATTGTCTACAGTAACTTTAAATGGAATTTCTCTGTCTTTGGCTGCTGGGCTTTGTTAGTAATATATACATACAGATATGTGTGTGTGTGTATATATATATATATATATATATATATACATGTCTGTGTGTGTATGCATATATATGTACGTATACATATATAATATATAAATGGTGATGATTTTGTGGATTTACTTTATTATATCTTGCAACTTTGCTAAGGGTGTTAATTATTTCAAGCAGCTTTTTTTCTGCTTTTTTCTGCCCAGTGTGCTGGAAACATAGTAAGCATTATGTGTATCCCAGCTATTGTGATGATCAGTACTCAGTTGTAGAAACATCACTTCAGCAGTTATGTGGAGAAAGGATCAGAGGAAGAGCTGCTGGATACAGGGACATTAGGTAGAAACCTTTTGAAACTGTTCTGACAAGACATAATGAGAGACTTTGGTAGGGTGTTTCTGTGAATGGAGAGAAGGGAGCAGGTGCTTGTGAATTGAGGACAAACATCAGCATGATTTGGCAAGTGAATGAATATGTGGAGAGTGGTTAGTGATAGTGAACAGGTGAAGATGACGCCTAGGTTGTAAATCTGGGTGACTCGAAGGATGGTGATAACCTCAACAGAAATAGAAATGTTAGGTCGAGGGATGGGTGTAGGATGAAATGTAATGAAGCATATCGTCATGTTGAATTTGAGATGCTCATAGGAGATCTTGCTGGAGATGTCCAAGAGAGAATTAGAGATGTGAGGTGTATGGTGTGGTCAGGGATGTTGAACAGAGAAAGATGCAGGGTGCAGAACCAACACTCAGACACAGGTCCTTTGATGTCAAGGATACACCATATTGCCTGATATGTTTGCATATGAGTGCTTACGCTTGCAATACCTCTCTCTGTGTTCTGTCTGTGTTTATTTCTAGGTGAATCCTGGGTCACATTAAAAGTGTTGTATAGTTCTCCAGTGACAATGTAGCCTGATGTATTCCTCCAGACCAGTTCTCTGTCCAGTTCCATTGTCCATATGTTGTCCCTGTCTGAAGGTATGTGTCCTGTGCGCTACATAGAGTCAAGAGTAGTAATAATAGTTGTAATTGTTTTGCGATTAGACCTGAGTTCTATTTCTATCCCTACCACTTTTTTTCTCTCTTTTTTAACCTTTTTTTTTATTCCGTACTTAACACCAAAAAAGAGCATTTCTGTATGCATAATAGAACTATGGTATGCTGGAGAGTAGAAATGAAGGAAATGAAACTTTATTATGTACATACAGGTTGCTTTTCACAAAATAAAATGATGGAAATATTTGTAGAAACAAAATGATTGCAATGAAAATTATATGGGAAATAGTCAACTGGGGAAAAATTGTACAATATTTCTGTGATAAAGTTCTGATATGTAAGGTATATAAGGATCTCATCCAAAATATAAGAATAGCCACTTACTGATAAAGGGTCAAAAAAAGGAAAGAAATAGGGAAACAAGAAATTAAGTGCTATGTGCCAAGCATAGTGCTAGGCACATTACATATACCATCCCATTTGATCCTCACAACAACTTTGTGAAAAAGGACCTATTATTCTCTTAATTAATGAAGACAGAGAGAGGTTTAGTAACTGGAGAGGAACATTTGACTGGTAAATCAAAGGAGTTATCAAACAAAGAAATTCAAAGTCATCAATAGCCATATGAAAAATTCTCACAATCACTAATCATTAGATTAATGGAAGTTAAAATAACTTGAGGTTCTACCTTATTACACTGACAAAGGTGGCAAGAAGAGAAAGTCATAATTGTTGGAAGTGTTAGGATGGGGGTGAAAATGGGCACACAGATACGCTACTGGTGAGCTGTGAATTCTCCCAGAATTTCTGGAAAGCCCTTTGGAACTTCCCCTCGAAAGTCGCTAGGTTATGCATACCTTACAACCTAATATTACAACTATTAGGCCTGTAAACCCAAGAAGTTCAAAGAAAGAGGGGGAAGGACCACATATATAAAAGTATTAATAGCAGTTCTATTTGTTGTTTCAAAGAACTAGATTTTATGGGGGTACTCTTCAGTTAGGGAGTGGCTGAATAAATTGATGTATATAAAATGTAACTTAATATCATTGTATGCCTGTAAATGATGAAAGGGAGAGTTTCAGAGAAATCTAGGAAAACTTGTGTGAACTGACAGAGTGAAGTAAGCAGCAATGATATATTCATGTAGGAATAACAATTGAAAAATTGTTGTAATTGAAATTTAAAAGAAAACTGACTCTGAGAAACATGTAATTTGATCAATGAAAATGACGAATTATGACTGTAGAAGACAAATGATGAAACACGCTATCTGCCTCCTAAGGGTCTCGAGGTATGTAATGAGACAATACATTTGGGGCCTGACCAATGTGTGCATGTGTTTTTGTTTGATTATGCACGTTGTTACGAGGGCTCTGGTTTTTCCTTAAAAAAATTCGTTCCTCATTGGGAGAGGGGATAGCCAATCAAGGAACAGTCTTCTCAAAGGAAAAAAAGAGAAGAAAGAAAAACTTTTTTTTTTATATGTCGAGAAGAGAAGGAAGTTCAGGAAGAATGAAATCAAGCAGGCTATCTTTGAAACCAACTTTGAAATGAGTATTCTTTTTTTCCCTTTTTGGAGGGGGGAAGGCAGGACAATTGGGATTAAGTGACTTGCCCAAGGTCACAACAGCTAGTATCAAGTGTCTGAGGATGAATTTGAACTCAGGTCCTCCTGACTTCAGGGCTGGTGGTCTACTCACTGTGCCACCTAGCTGCCCCGGAAATGAGTATTCTAAAAGAAAGAGAGTAAAAGGAAAAAAGAAACTCAAGAACGTAAGAAAGAAAAACCAGGTGTATGAAGTAGAGATTGTTAGTTCCAAGTACAGTTTTCATTATCTGCTCTTCATTTGCATATGGAAATGCTCATTTTATTTGGTGATCAAGTTCTTAATACCTTGTTTAGAAAAGGAAGATATTCCTGAGGTCTTTGAAATAAAAATCATGGGACTCTGGAAATTCCCCAGCCCATACTTTGTTGAGAAAGGCATCATGGCACACCCTCCCTTCCAGATTGGGAAGGAAGAATTGGCTTGCTATTCAAGCACCCTAGTTTCTCCCAGGTAGCCATAAGCCAATCCAGATTGCATTCCCCCTAGGGTATAAATCAGTCAAAAGAAGCCTTCTACTAGTTGCACAGCCAGCTGCACTGCAGAAGAGATTTCCTTCACTGTGAGAGCCAAGAAACTTGGTATGTTTCCTTAAGCGGAGAAGAGTTGTTTGTTTACTTTCTTCATTCTAGGAATATTTGCCCGAAGGCTGGCTATAAACTTAACTTGTTTTTGTAAGGTTTTAATAAGTGTTTGACTCTGAAAGTTTATGAATGTGTATAGCATTCCAGTGCTGTCTGGAACCAACCAATTACTTTTGTTGTTGACTTGTGTTTTAAAAGCCAGCTTTATACAGTCCAATCACAGTGAGAAAAGTGGGGATTGCCCTTAGTTGGGATGATACTGGTTTTCCAGTCTTGTGACCCAACTTCCTTAGAGTCTGGGTTAAATTTCAACCCAGATGTCTCACTTCAAGGCAGACAAAATCAAGGCTGTGTGTTGAAAGGATACAAGGAGCTTTGTTTGGTCTAGTAAATGTCCTTTGTTTGAAATACTATGCCACCGTTTATCATGAGTTGCACCTGCTGTATCCTTTTGGTTTTGAGTTCTTAATTAACTCGACATAGGAACAGCTAATGTTTCAAAGGAACCTTTGTGAGGCACTTTTATTTGGGTACCTTCTTCCCCCTTTATTGTGAAAGGAAGATAACTTTCTGAAGACCCATGAGAGTTATCAAAAGTTGTGTACTAGGTTTTCAAAAGCCATTTGCTTTGAAAGGTTAACTCTCTCAAATTATTTCCCTCACTGCAACCCAGTGACCTAGGTAGTATATATATATATATATATATATATATATATATATATATATATATATATATATATATATATATAGCCACTTACGTTTTACAGATGAAAAATATGAGGCTAAATAAAAGAGGTTATTGGGAATTGTCCTAGTAAATGTCAGAGCCAATATTCTAACCTGTGCCCTGATTCCAAATTCAGTGTTCTTTTCCGTTTGTTACTTCAGTGACTTACTTTATTCCATTAATTTTATCTTCTTGTTAGAAGAGAGTAAAGTTTATATTAACATGTAGAATTTGAATATATTATATAAAGTCTTTTGAATTTCTAAAGTTTTACTTTAGATTACTTTTAAAATCTTACGTTAGTATATTAATTTAATTACTTACAATGATATCAATCAAAATCCAGTCCATATTGTGGATTACTTGAACAGGCAAGCTTCATGTCAAATTAATGTCATATATAGTTTTAAAATACTTTACCTCTGAGAAACTAATTATTTTTGTAAACTTGATAATTACAATGGATTTTTACAAATGATTACTGGGTATATATCATCAATGACAATAACTGTGGAGTACGACTTTCTACATTTCAGATTTATGCTGTCTCTTCCTAAGAGACCCAAAAGCTCCATCCAACAAGAGCCTGGAATAGTAACTATATGTGAATGTTTTGTTTGGTCATCTTTGATCCTCTTGATCTCCATCTTCATCACCAATCATATATGTTCTTTTGTTGATCTCTTTGGTGAAAGGTGGTAGGTTAGCTGTAATAGATGCTTAGTTCCATTTCTAGAGTAACAACCAAGTTGTCTCCTGTGCAAGCAAACTAACTCAATCGTTTTTTCCCCTAGAGAGTCGGTGAATGGGTGTTAAGATGCAGGAAATGAGATGTGCCTGGGGTAAAATGAGTAAGATTAATTACTAATTTGTGTTGAAAACTGTACTTTAAAGTCTCACTTCTTCCCTCACCCTTTCTTGCAATAGAGATAAAAATCTTTGCTTGGAGAATATTTCAACATTATATTTGCAAGTGTAACTTCCCAATGGAAAATATTTTTCATTTTGGAAAGAGGTGACTTAATTTTCAATGGGGAGCAAAAACAATTGCAGCTAAGACATGTGTGCATATATGAGCACTTACATAGTTTTTCTATATTTCTCTATGACTACTTTATTTATATGTACACATTCGGTTCATATTTTTGCCTGAACCAGTACCTTATTCTGTCTATATTCCTATGTATAATTACAGATGAGTTTTTTTCATATATTCTTTTTTTTTCTTTTTTTCTTTTCTTTTTTTTTAAATTTATTTATTTATTTTTAGTTTACCACACACGGCTCCACACAGTTTTGAGCTCCAGATTTTCTCCCCTCCCTCCCCTCTCCCTCTCCAAGACGGCCTGGAATCTCACATAACTACCATGTATAACTTCGCATTGAATTAATTTATACACCAGTCAAGTTGTGGAGAAGAACCACGACCAATGGAATGAATCACGAGAAAGAAGAGACAGAACAAAAAAAAACCCAAAAACAAAAACAAAAGAGAAGCAAAAAAGACAAGCACGCAGTGCGCCTCAATGTGCATTCAAACCCCACAGTTCCTTCCCCGGATAAAGATAGCACTCCCCATCGTGAGTCCCCTGGAGTTGTCCCTGCACCTTACGTTGCTGAGAAGAGCAAAGTCTGTCAGGGTCGGGCCTCACGGAGTCCATATATCTGTAGTTGTGTACGATGTTCTCCTGGCTCTGCTCCGCTCACTCAGCATTATGTCGTGTAGGTTTTTCCAGGTTGTTACGAAGTCCGTATCATCCCCATTTCTTATGGCACAATAGTATTCCATTACCTTCATATACCACAGCTTGTTCAGCCATTCCCCAATTGATGGCCATCCCTTTGATTTCCAATTCTTGGCTACCACAAAAAGAGCCGCTATAAATATCCTTGTACATATGGGTCCTTTTCCCGCTTGTGTGATTTCTTTGGGATGCAACCCTAGAAGTGGTAATGGTGGGTCAAAGGGTATGAACATTTTTATAGCCCTTTGGGCATAGTTCCAAATTGCTCTCCAAAATGGCTGGATCAGCTCACAACTCCACCAGCAATGTAACAATGTTCCAATCTCCCCACATCCTTTCCAGCATTTATCATTTTCCTGTTTTGTTATTTTAGCCAATCTGACAGGAGAGATGTGGTATCTAAGAGGTGTTTTGATTTGCATTTCTCTAATCAGTAGTGATCCAGAGCATTTTTTCATATGCCTATACATAGCTTTAATTTCTTCCTCTGAAAACTGCCTGTTCATATCCTTTGACCATTTCTCAATTGGGGAATGGCTTGTGTTCCTATATATTTGGCTCAGTTCCCTGTATATTTTAGAAATGAGGCCTTTAGTTGCAAAGATTTTCTCCCAATTTTCTGCTTCCCTCCTAATTCTTGTTGCATTGGCTTTTTTTGTACAAAAACATTTCAATTTGACATAATCAAAATTATCTGTTTTGCATTTTGTAATGCCCTCTATCTCTTGTTGGGTCATGAATTCTTTTCTTTTCCATAAATCTGATAAATAGACTATTCCTTGCTCTCCCAAATTACTTATAGTATCGGCCTTTACTCCTAAATCATGAACCCATTTTGACTTTATTTTGGTATATGGTGTAAGATATTGGTCTATGCCCAGTTTCTGCCCTACCATTTTCCAATTTTCCCAACAGTTTTTGTGAAATAATGAATTATTAGCCCAGAAGCTGGCCTCTTTGGGTTTATCAAAGAGTAGATTGCTAAACTTGTTGATTTCTCCTACTTGTGTACCTATCCTATTCCACTGATCCACACCCCTGTTTCTTAACCAGTACCAGGCAGTTTTGATGACTGCTGCTCTGTAGTACAGTTCAATATCTGGTATCGCTAGGCCACCTTCTCTAGCATTTCTTTTCATTAATACCCTAGATATTCTAGACCTCTTGTTTTTCCAGATGAATTTTTTTATTATTTTGTCCAGCTAAGTAAAATAATTTTTTGGTAGTTCGATTGGTATGGCACTGAATAGACAGATCAATTTAGGTAAAATTGTCATTTTCATTATATTAGCTCGGCCTAACCATGGAAGAATGACACTTGGTCAGTAGCTCCCTCTTGTAATCAAGGGTGCAGATACCTTTAAAGACCTGTCATGTCTTTGAACAATTTCCCCCTCAACCCCACCCTGCCTGATCATATGGAAACTTGAGCACTAGACAACCCAGAAACAGCTTTCCTTCCAGACTCAGGAGGCTCAAGACACAAAATAGCTTAATTGAAAAGTAAGTGAATACTACTTTAAAAATTAGATTGGAGCAAGTGGAATCTAGTGACTTTATGAGAAATCAGGATATTATAAAACAGAACCAAAGGAATGAAAAAATGGAAGACAATGTGAAATATCTCCTTGGAAAAACCACTGACCTGGAAAATAGATCCAGGAGAGAGAATTTAAAAATTATTGGACTACCTGAAAGCCATGATCAAAAAAAGAGCCTAGATACCATCTTTCAAGAAATTATCAAGGAGAACTGCTCTGATATTCTAGAGCCACAGGGCAAAATAGAAATTGAAAGAATCCATCGATCGCCTCCTCAAATAGATCCCAAAAAGAAATCTCCTAGGAATATTGTAGCCAAATTCCAGAGCTCCCAGATCAAGGAGAAAATACTGCAAGCAGCCAGAAAGAAACAATTTGAGTATTGTGGAAACCCAATCAGAATAACCCAAGATCTGGCAGCTTCTACAATAAGAGATCGAAGGGCTTGGAATGCGATATTCCGGAGGTCAATGGAGCTAGGATTAAAACCTAGAATCACCTACCCAGCAAAACTGAGTATCATGTTCCAAGGCAAAATATGGATTTTCAATAAAATAGAGGACTGTCATGCTTTCTCAGTGAAAAGACCAGAGCTGAATAGAAAATTTGACTTTCAAACACAAGAATCAAGAGAAGCATGAAAAGGTAATCAAGAAACAGAAATTGCAAGGGACTTACTAAAGTTGAACTGTTTTGTTTACATTCCTACATGGAAAGATGATGTGTATGATTCATGAGACCTCAGTATTAGGGTAGTTGAAGGGAATATGCATATATATATATATATGTTTATGTATATATATAAGTGAATGTATATGTATGTATATATCTATGTGTATATGTATGTATGTGTATGTATGTGTATGTATGTATATATATGTGTTTATATATATATATGTAAAAGAGAGAGAGCAGACACAGGGTGAGCTGAAGATGAAGGGAAGATATCTAAAAGAAATAAAATGAAATTAAGGGATGAGAGAGCAACATACTGAGAGAGGGAGATAGGGAGAGATAGAATGGGGTGGATTATCTCACATAAAGGTGGCAAGAGGAAGCAGTTTTGTGGGAGGAGGGGAGAGGGCAGGTGAGGGGGGAATGAGTGAACCTTGCTCTCATCAGATTTGGCCTGAGGAGGGAATACCATACATACTCAGTTGGGTATCTTACCCTGCAGGAAAGAAGAGGGAGGAAGATAAAAAAGGGGGGGGATGATGGAGGGGAGGGCAGATGGGGGTGGAGGTAATCAAAACAAACACTTTGGAAAGGGGACAGGGTCAAGGGAGAAAATTCAATAAAGCGGGATGGGTTGGGAAGGAGCAAAATGTAGTTAGCCTTTCACAACATGAGTATTGTGGAAGGGTTATACATAATGATACATGTGTGGCCTAGGTTGAATTGCTCGACTTCTTAGGGAGGGTGGGTGGGAAGGGAAGAGGGGAGAGAATTTGGAACTCAAAGTTTTAAAAACAGATGTTCAAAAACAAAAAAAAAAGTTTTTGCATGCAATTAAAAAATAAGATACACAGGCAATGGGGCGCAGAAATTTATCTTGCCCTACAAGAAAGGAAGGTAAAAGGGGATGAGAGGGGAGGGGGGTGATAGAGGGGAGGGCTGACTGGGGAACAGGGCAACCAGAATATATGCCATCTTGGAGTGGGGGGAGGGTAGAAATGGGGAGAAAATTTGTAATCCAAACTGCTGTGAAAATCAATGCTGAAAACCAAACATGTTAAATAAATAAATTTAAATTAAAAAAAATAAAAAGAAAAAAAAGCTAAGAAAAGAAAAAGAAAAGTAAGTGAATGAATAAATGAAAAGTATTGGTTAAGTGATTACCATAGGCCAAGAACCATGCTAAAAACCTGCCATTATAAATAGATAAAGAGCGTCTGTGCTCTCAAGGAGTTCTCACTCAAATTGTGGATGACAATGCTGGATGGAAAGGCTGGAGCCATGGAGGGTGCCAGTGGCAGGGCAAATAAAAAGTTCCAGGACTCCCTAGAACACTCCCTAGAACAATGACCAAGTGTCATTCTGTTTGGGATGGATTTTATGAATCCAAGAATTAAAAACAGAGGCATCTCAAGGTGAGATCCTGCGGGAAAGGGCAACTCGGACACCAGGAGACCGGGGTTCTCTCAGTGTCAGAGCGCGCTGGACACAGAAAATTGGGGTGTTTATATAGGTCCCTAACCTCAATTCCCGCTCCCAATCCTCCTTCCTCTCAGCTTGCAGATGTAAGCTCTGAGGGTACAATCTGGACGCAATAAATCTATCCTAGGGACGATGGCAAGGAACAAACAGTATGGTTATTTTTGACAAGCAGGTGACAGACATAACCTTCCCACTATTCTTATCCCATTCTCCAATCAATCTGAAGTGATAAATCTATCTTAATGACAATAACAATGAACAAATGGTTTGGTTATCTGTGACAGGCAGAAGCCAGTTGTTGGTTACCTCATCTTCACATCTGTGGCAAACTAGCCTTTCCCATGACCCTTACATCTGTGACTGATATCCCCAGCACCCTTACACCTTGTCTCCCATCATTCATAACTGACTGGTCTTGCACGTCTACATTGCACCTGGCTTTCTGGCTTTTCATCCATTTTTCTGCTGAGCTGAGGGTCCCTTATCCTGGGGTCAATACACAGGGGGTGAGCATCCTGTGTCCTATCCTTACTTCCAGAGGATTTTATGGTTGCTGACTTATTCACCTCAACCCTTCTTTCTTTCAGGCCTCTTGCCATAGGTAAATACACAGGATGTGAGCATCCTGTGTCCTGTTCTTAACCTCGGGGGCCTTACGGTCACTAGTTTAGCTTATGGAGGGGAAAACATCTAAGTAGAGAAAAGGCTTTACAGAAAGGAAACTATCTAAGTAAAGAAATGGGACTCAGTATCCTACTTATTTCTATTTATCTAATTTGTTCCCTTTTATGAGAGGTCTTCACTCGTCCCACACAGACCCTCCTCTTTTATTTGTTCAATGAAGACCTCTCACACCAATCTTGATATATTTTCTCCTTGAGTCTAATTAGCCTATTGAGGATATAAATTGGGGTTCTACACCCCCGGCTCCCATCTTGAGCCCAAGTAGCTGTTCTATAAGTTTGAATGATCCTTTCTGGGGGTCATTCATTACCCCTTTAAGTAAGTATGGGAAGGATTGATCGACGCATTTATCAATACAGGTACAGACACCCAAAAGAAAATAATGATGCAATTGTCCCTTTAAGATTCAAAAAGTCTTTTCCTATACAGCTGTCTGGCATCATCAATGAAGTCCTCTGGCCCTTGGTATTTGTTCCACCCATCTCCAGCACAGCATCCTGTCATCATCTTCTTCTTCTTCTCATCTTCTTGTAGGAACCAGCTTTCTTCCATTCACCTACAAAAGTTACCTCAACACAACTTTGAGTTATCATTTCTATAACTTTTTAGTCATGCCATGTTTCCTTGATGTCATTTACAAAATAAACCACAAACCATTCCTTTAACATGACTAATTGTAACAAAACTTTAGACAAGTTTGATGTTAACCAAATAATATTCTCACAAGCACTTGATAATTGCCTCCATATCATTACCAAGAATTAAAAGACCTAACTTATACTAGACCTTATACAAGGCCCTTATAAACAGGACCACACACAGGAACACTAGTCCCAGTCCTATAGTAACCTAAGATGTTCCTTAATCAATTATTTTAATAAATCTGTTACTGTACTTCCAAAACCTTCTGATTATAGAAATTTGCCACCAAGAGATCATAGTCTAGTTTCCTGTCAACTCCAGGTAGAAGTTATGTCAAACTGCAAGCTGCATTGAGCCAGGCTCAAAGTCTGCCAAGCTTCAGCTACAGGATCGGGTCAAGAGGGTCCCACCTCAGCACAGGCTGAACAGCTGCCCTCTTAACTTTACCATGAAATCATACCTGCAGTTCACACCTGTCCTGCTGCTGCATCATAGATCAGTGGCTCAGGCAGCCTTCCTTGATATTCACACCTGGAGTTAGACTCAGAAAAACAGTCAGTTAACACTCCCATTAAGTCTCTGAATGGCAAGTTTCAAAAATCAGTTTCTTAATGAACATCCTTAAAGTGAGCTTTAAGTAGCTTGTATGCATTTTCTCCCTTGTTCATAAAATCTTCCCATTAAGATCATAAGTTATTGTTCTAACACATTTGCATCAGTTTCCCAGACTCTTCTATTCTCCTCTAACTGTGCCTGACCTGAAAGAATGAGATATTCTTCAAGAACTGAACCATATAAATATGATGGGTTCACATATTAACTTCATCTTTACATTTTGGACCATGGAATGAATTCAAATTCAAAGAGCCACATTTAACTTGTTCATCAATGCAAAAATTTTCTACAACTTATCTCTCTTAAAGAGACTTACACATTGAAATTCTTTTCCCCCAAACTGGAAATGTCTCTGATTTAATCCCAGTAATTAATTACTCCATTTGTCTTAATATCCAATTGCTCTTACATGACCTTAAAACATTTAAGGGCCTTACTCCACATAGATACAGAGTAACTTTAAATCTCAGCCTTAATCTATGGGATAATGATTCAACCTTACATTCGTATCTTTATTTTACAAACTTCTAAATTATTCCCATTAATATTTAGAAAGAATATTATCTTTCATATGACTATACAAGAGTACCAATTTACCCAATCATTTGAAATTACTGGATAATTCTTACTTAATATAACTTAATGCAATCACTTAAATTTGGTTTTCCATTTTTGAAACTTCAGAGAATTTCAGTTTATATCTATATCTATATCTATATCTATATCTATATCTATATCTATATCTATATCTATATATATATATATATATATATATCATCTGTTGTTTTCTATCCCCACCTAAATCTTGTACCTGGTATAAGAATCTTTTAAAATGAGCTCACCTATCTTTTTAAACTATCAGACAAATACCTTAATAAAGGAGAAATAATCTTGCTTTTACCATTATCTTATACAATTTTATGCAAAAATCCAAATTTAAGATCTATTTACCAAAGCATAAACCAATAATATACATCTGTATATAATTCTTAGAGAAATCAATCTGATCCTGTTACTTTTTTCAAATTTTGCTTTCCTATTTAATTAGACATCTTTACATTACATCTTTGTCTAATCATTTCCTCCTTTTGTAGGATGTTATCTCTATATGAAATTTATTTGGGAAATATAGGTCAAAATCGCAAGCTATTCATTCTTGCATCCCATTATAGTAACTCAGAGATATTCCAATATTCATCTATTATCTAATAGATATAGCATTGTTTACAAAACTTCTTGACCACATAAATTTGCTATGAAAGAAAAGAGGGACACTGTCATATATCTTAACAGAAGGAAAGAACTTCCTTAGCTCTGTTTGATTCCAGGCACCAGTCATATCTGATAGCCAATCTTATAGTTACCAGGTGCTGAAAGCAGGGCTTAGGAGTAACCAGGTGGGGACTTTTCCCTTTCAGAAAGGAAATAGCAGAATTGGGAAATAGAGTCAGGAAGATCCTACCTAGGTTGTGTCCAAGGTCGTCTTCAAGACTTTTCCCAGGCACAGACCTTTCAAGTTCTCAGCTTGCAATGCCCGCCATACTACTACTGGCTTCATGTGACCTATCCCTGTAATCAGAGCTTAAAACAATATTAAATTGCAGTCCCATAAAATCTTAAACAGCAAATAAATATCCTTCAGATGAGACTGCCCAAATTTCATTGAGCTAATAATTATCAAATCAAGCTACATAACATTTTCATCTTCTACATACTTCCTCACACTCTTTCTCAACTTGCTTAAACCATCTGAAACTATCATCCTCAGAACAGGGGAGGCTTAGTTAACTCCCATTGTTCCCAAACTTTGTTATCTGCCTTTCCTATTTTCCCTCAACCTTAATTTACCTTTCCAAATCTTTCAAACCCATTATTCAGCTTTCCTTTATGTTTCAACCATAAGACAAAATAGCTCATAACTTAGTACTCCTTACTGACATAACTGTCTGTACTGGAATCCCATTCCAGCTTCTTAAACAAAACAAAGAGGTTAATGACCAACCTCACAGGCTGATGGATTTATGTCCCTGCTTACTCATTCTGGAGGAAAGGGACACTTTTAGGAATTAAATCTTATACACATGGATAAGCTCCAACTCTTGCTTGAAATAAAAAAAATACTTTTCAAAATATTTCCAGAATTACTTCCCTTCTTTAAAGACAGTTTTAAAATGAATCTTGACGTTAAAAGGAATACTCACTAAGCTTTTCTGGAGAAAATTATTTGAAAAGTTTTAAAATGATAGACATCTCTTTTTTTCTCCTTAAAGCAAATTAACCCTTAAACATTAGAATTCCTTAACTAAGTTGGTGGAAGATGTCCTCATTCTCAAATATTTATACAGAATTCCTAGATATTACAAAGTTCCTTAGTTAAAAAGGTGTTGCAATGTGGAGGGCACTTAGTTTCTTATAAGTTAAGAATATACCCAATTAAATTAGCCTTATCTTTGTTTCAGTTAAACCTCAATTTCTTAATTAAATACAATTCTTAATCTAACAACATCCAGATTATAAAAGCAATTGTTTTTCTAACAACATAGGTAATGCAATTTTAATCAAGTTACAGAATATAAGAAAATTTAGAAATATATGAGCAAATCAATTCTGGAGTCATAATCTCTAGTGGTAACATTTTAATTTCTAAGGCCCAATACTCTTAGCACTGTAAGAGATTACAAAATCACATTTCTTAACAGTTTACAACATATCCTGAATTGGCAGAAATTGCAAGAGGAGATTCTTGCTTGAACAGGGCCTGTATAAATACTTGACTTATAGCAAAAACAATTTTAACTGAACTTCCTTTTAGATAAAGACAAAACTTGGATTTCTTAGGTTACAGCAATTGTCCAGCTTCTTAACCTAATACAATCCTAACAAATTTCAGATCATAGAATCATTAATCTCATTACCAACACATGGAGATTTAAAAGTAATATTACTTGCTCATAACCAAATATAACAGTTTCAAACTATCACATTTTATCACACCCTTTTTAAAGATCAATTCATATACATGACAAAATTTAGACCTCACAAGGGTCTCTCAAATTTACAGCTTAAGAGAACTATAAAAATACAATTTAGAAATAAGATGACTTCAATTACATTTTCAGATTATCACATATAGAAATTATTAATCCTATTACTTCTGGTATTTATATGTATTAATGCATTAATACATATAAATACATATATTAACACATCAGTACCTTAAATATCAGCTTTAGCCAAATTAAAATGCCCAAGGAATTTGAGGGAGGTGTCGCCCCTTCCCTTTGTGTGGCAGCAAGAACTTGGGGGCTTGAGAGGAGAGGTTCCTCTGCTTGCCTCCCCCCTTTTCCCAGTCAGAGGAGGATAATCTCACATTCCTTACCATTACTCTCTTCCCTTGTCTGATCCCAGATGGGAATCTGCTAAGAGGTTTTAGCTGCTCTAACTTTTATTGTAGCCCTGGCTCGGTCAGAGACAGGACAACAACTAACTTTCACTCAAGTAAATTTCACTTCCATGTTCACTCCTTAGAAACCTTCTTTATCCAATCAGGAGTAACACATTTCACTTAAATCTGAGGGAAAAGTTTCCCACTTTCTTTCTCCTCTCTCTCCACCCCAAATTTGGCCAGAACTTGGAATGGAGGGAAAAAGAAAGAGCACTTTTCCTACAACTTCCCAAAAGTTTCCAAAACGTTTACTCTCAAAACCTCTATTCACACTGTCCATGCAAATAGATTATATCTTCCTTAAACTTCCTTGCCTTTCCTTTCTGGTGGACTTTTTGATTAAAGCCCCTTTAAAACTGCACATACCTTGTTTCCTTCTAATTCTGACCTGACACTTCTCTTATTTTCTTTAATGACTGTTCAGTCTCTCCACCTGTTTCCTTTTCTCCCCAGCCTTCCAGGGACCTTTCTTTTGTTAACTACTTCCTTTTCAACTTCCCTTTTCCACCTAAAAATACTTTTCTCTCTCTTTCTCCCCCTCCTGACCTCTGATGCTGCCTGCTGCTGCAGTCAGAGAGGAAGGGGAAAGAAAGGGCTGCACTCTTACAGACAATACACTCTCTTCACACAGAAACACAGACAGATAAAGAGAGAAATCCACAGAAGGAATCCAAAACTCAGAGGGGATTGTCAGATGTCCCGGGATTCTTTTCTTTCCTCTTTTTTCTTTTTCTATCCCAGCATCTCTAAGCCTACTCCCAGAGGGCTATCTTCAGGGATATTAGCTATCTTAGACTGTTCCTTTCTCAAGACTTCACAAAGTCTTATCCGGGGGGACAGGGACCCAACAGACACCAACTGTCTAGGTTCTCCCTCTCTCGTCCACCCCACCCCGGGGGACAGGGACTCTACAGACACCAACTGTCTAGGTGCTCCCTCTCTCGTCCACCCCACCCCGGGGGACAGGGACCCAACAGACACCAACTGTCTAGGTACTCCCTCTCTCGTCCACCCCACCCCGGGGGACAGGGACCCTACAGACACCAAATGTCTAGGTTCTCCCTCTCTCGTCCACCCCACCCCGGGGGACAGGGACCCTACAGACACCAACTGTCTAGGTCCTCCCTCTCTCGTCCACCCCACCCCGGGGGACAGGGACCCTACAGACACCAACTGTCTAGGTCCTCCCTCTCTCGTCCACCCCACCCCGGGGGACAGGGACCCTACAGACACCAAATGTCTAGGTCCTCCCTCTCTCGTCCACCCCACCCCGGGGGACAGGGGCCCTACAGACACCAACTGTCTAGGTTCTCCCTCTCTCGTCCACCCCACCCCGGGGGACAGGGGCCCTACAGACACCAACTGTCTAGGTTCTCCCTCTCTCGTCCACCCCACCCCGGGGGACAGGGACCCTACAGACACCAACTGTCTAGGTTCTCCCTCTCTCGTCCACCCCACCCCGGGGGACAGGGGCCCTACAGACACCAACTGTCTAGGTTCTCCCTCTCTCGTCCACCCCACCCCGGGGGACAGGGGCCCTACAGACACCAACTATCTAGGTTCTCCCTCTCTCGTCCACCCCACCCCGGGGGACAGGGACCCTACAGACACCAACTGTCTAGGTTCTCCCTCTCTCGTCCACCCCACCCCGGGGGACAGGGACCCTACAGACACCAACTGTCTAGGTTCTCCCTCTCTCGTCCACCCCACCCCGGGGGACAGGGACCCAACAGACACCAACTGTCTAGGTTCTCCCTCTCTCGTCCACCCCACCCCGGGGGACAGGGACCCTACAGACACCAACTGTCTAGGTTCTCCCTCTCTCGTCCACCCCACCCCGGGGGACAGGGACCCTACAGACACCAACTGTCTAGGTTCTCCCTCTCTCGTCCACCCCACCCCGGGGGACAGGGACCCTACAGACACCAACTGTCTAGGTTCTCCCTCTCTCGTCCACCCCACCCCGGGGGACAGGGACCCAACAGACACCAACTGTCTAGGTTCTCCCTCTCTCGTCCACCCCACCCCGGGGGACAGGGACCCTACAGACACCAACTGTCTAGGTTCTCCCTCTCTCGTCCACCCCACCCCGGGGGACAGGGACTCTTCAGACACCAACTGTCTAGGTTCTCCCTCTCTCGTCCACCCCACCCCGGGGGACAGGGACCCTACAGACACCAACTGTCTAGGTCCTCCCTCTCTCGTCCACCCCACCCCGGGGGACAGGGACTCTACAGACACCAACTGTCTAGGTCCTCCCTCTCTCGTCCACCCCACCCCGGGGGACAGGGACTCTACAGACACCAACTGTCTAGGTTCTCCCTCTCTTGTCCCCCTCCCGGTCACCCAAGGCCTGGGCCGTGTGCACACCACTTACGGACCGATCAGCAACCCAGCTTCCTCAGCTGTCTCTTCAGTCTTCGCTAGCACAAGTGTTAGATATTCAAGCATGTCTCTATTCCATTACAACTAATTACATACTTGCTTATGATATATCTACTTATTAGATGGTAACAAGTTTGAGGACCAGGGCAAAAACTGTTATTTAATAGGTGCTTTCCAAAGACCTAATATAAGACATAATGGTCTTCAATCTAATTTCTTTGAAGTCATCATAGTCTTCCTATCTTTATATTACCATAGTAGGGACCTACAAAATAGAGGCGGGATATATAGTCCAATAGCATACTGTTACACACTCTATTAAAAAAAACCATGATGTCACAATTCCTGGTATATTATAATTCAACTATTTTATAATATCTCCATTTATGAACTCGTGAGTTTCTCAGCTATATTTTTTATTTAAAATTTTTATTATTTAATATTTTGGTTTAACATTGATTTCCACCATGCATGCAGTCACAAATTTTCTCCCTATTTCTACCCTCCCCCCCACTCCAAGATGGCATACATTCTGATTGTCCCATTCTCCAGTCAGCCCTCTCTTCTGTCACCCCACTTCACCCACCATCCCCTTCCCCCTGACTTTAATGTAGGGCAGGATAGATTTCTATGACCCATTCTCTATATATCCTGTTTGCCACCTGCATGCAAAAACACCTTTATTTGAGCATCTGATTTTAAAACTCAGGGTTCCAAATTCTCTCCCCTCTTTCCCTTGCCACCCACCCTCCCTAAGAAGGCAAGCAATTCAACAAAGACCACACATGTATCATTAGGCATAAGCTCCCTAAAGACAGTTGCATGAAAGACATAGTTGGCAGGCACGGGATGAAAGTTCTCTTCAGAGATCCTCTTTTATTTGACACAAAAATCACAGTGTAAAGGAAAACAAATGTCATATTTAGCCATCAGATGTCATGCTATGTTTGATGAGATGGTTTTAAAGGTACTCTTTTGATGTGTCAATGTCCATATGAACTGCCAGCAGGATTTATCACTGCACAATTACATCATTAGAGCAACACGGCAATTTCATTTCAACTCTGTATGAGGGCTTCCAGACATTGGCACATTCCTCAATGAATGGGAGATATTGTTTTCAATGGCAGGGAAATCAGGGGGAATCCCAAGAATTACATGGTTCATTTCCAGGGCCAATCTGGTGCAGAATTCACCCATAATCTTAAATCTAGTCCTCTATTCAGGGAATAAATCTGTTTTTGGTGAGTATGAAGAGGGACTGAGGAATCCAATAGCATCTTCTCTGTCCCCCTCCTCCCTAATCTTCCTGCTCCATTAACACTGCTGATCACACCCCCATTTTCTTGAAACTCCTCTCTCTTCCCTTCTGTGGCATTGTCAGACCCTAATTCTTAAATCTGTATTCATCCCTAGAATGATATGGGCTCCAGTCCTGGGTGCCCGATTGCCTACTGACCAGTTCTGCTCGTTTGCTCTGCGATTCCCTTAGACTAAATATAACCCAGCCTTTCTTTTAAAATAAATCTCTTCCTCTCCCACTTCCATAATTTTTTACAGTGGTACTTTCATTCTCCTAGGCACTCAGTCTTGAAATTTAAGTCATCTTTGACTCATCTCTCTCTAATCCTTATATCCAGAATCCTCAAGTCTTCCTTCAAGATATCTTTGGCACCCATGCCTTTCTCTCTATTCTCATTGTTCCCACTAATGCTGGCTGTATGGTCTCCTTCTTAAGAGAGGCAATGCAATGTAGTGAAAAGAGCTGTGGGAAAGCAGTCGGAAGAGACCTAGTTTTAAATCCTCCTTCTGGCACTTAACTAGTTGAGTGAGAATCGTTCAAAAGGTACAGTTGGCAGGCTTGGGGAAAACATCCTTCTAAGAGATACACTATTATGATACTCGGAAAACCTCCCAAACAGGAAAATATAGAGTGAAACAATGTTAAATTAAATTCAAAATAAAAACAACTTCATTGCCTCTTTGAGCCTCAGTTTCCCCATTTGCAATAATACCTGTATAATACAGAAATCTCATAAGTTTGTTATAAGAATTAAGGGAGATATTTATGTGGAAGGGTATGTAAATGTCGTGTTACGATGCCTGTATTACATTTATTTTATAACTGAATAGTGTAGACTCCCAGCAGGTGTCCCCGATGCGGATCTCTCTCTTTCTCATTTATCCTGAATGATTGCTATACTAACCTTTCTAAAAAATACTCTGGACATATTGTTTATAGAATAATAATCCAACTTCTCCATTTTATAGAAGAAGAAACATGAGCAGGGGATTTGTGACTTGTCCAAGGTCACAGAGGTAGTAAACAGCATAGTCAAAATTTGAACTCAGGTCCTCTTGACTCCAGGGCCGGTACTTTACTCACTGTGCCACCTAGCTGTCCCTTTGCCCCTTTCCTAGAAGTGGCATGTGAAATCCCTTCTCACCTCTCTTGTTCCCATTTCCACCAGCCCCTGCCCCTTTCTTCCTGGCCCAGATTCTGGGCTTCCTTTCCCACCTCATTGTGAAAAGTGTCCTTCCCAGGGCTCAGTCTCCCATCATGTCTGGTGTTCCCTGGTACTTGGGGTACTCACTTTTCAGCCATTCTTAGCCCTTGCACAAGCTTTCTCTTAGTTGCCTCTCCTATTCCCAGGACAGACATCTCGTGAGACAAAAATAATGATAGAATAACTCATATTTATGTTAAAGTCCAAGATGTATACAGTACTGTCCTTACAAAAGCACTATTAGGTAGGGAATTTCAGGATTGCTACCATTTTACCAATTAGGAAACTGAGGCTAAAAGAGTTTAGTAGGCAAGAGGGGCAGGGTGTATGAGAAAATAGCAAAAAAGTTGCCAGTCAGTGACACTGGAAGGAAGAGTGTCCATCAAAACTGAGCTCTCTGGCCTCCTCCCATTCACTCTAAGAGCCTTGACCAATAGAGAGTTCATATTTCTGTAGTGCTTTAGTGGACAGAGATCAGGGAAACTAGGTGGCTCAATGGATTGAGTTCTGGGCCTGGAGTCAGTAAGAACTGAGTTCAAATCCCACCAGAGACACTTAATAGCTGTGTGACCATGGGCAAGTCACTGTATCCTGTTTGCTTCAGTTTTCTCATCTGTAAATTGAGCTGGAGAAGGAAATGGTAAACCACTTCAATATCTCTGCTAAGAAAACCCCAAATAGAGTCATGAAGATTCTGACATGACTGAAAAATGACTAAAAAGCAAAAGTAAACAGAGAGACATCACACAGAAGAAAAAAAAAACTTTGAAAGAAATATTCAGTAAAAAGAATCAAGACATTGAAAAAGTGTTAAAATAAATTCATCCTGCATTCCCTGTGGACCTTGCACCACTGGAAAGGAATGGTGGGACTTGTTTTCTTCCTCTTTTGAAGGATCATGTTTATTGATTCCTGTATTACTCATAAAGAGTTGGTCTCCATCAATAGCATGTACTTTTCTCTGAGAGCAGGATCTGTTTCATTTTTATCTTTGGACTCCTACCTTTGGACTCCTAGCACCCCTAGCATTGTGCGATCCCATAGTACCTTTTAATAAATGCTTTTTAACAAATTTAATGCCATTGAAAATTATTTCACAGTCTTTTGTGGACATCTCCTGGTCAAAAGAATGAGATTGAAGAATATTATAGTACTCTTTTCCTGACATCTAGTGGTCACAATGGAAATTGCAGAATTTATCCATTTTTGGTGTCATCTTGTGGAGAGATGGAATATTTGCATTGTAATGAAAGTTTTAGGCCACAGAGAAATATATCATACAACTGAGATCCCTGTCTTGTGGAAAATGCAGATATTACACTTTTAGTCTGTCATCTTGTGTTCAAGCCACCTACTCATTTAAAACCATATTTTTATTGAATTTTAGTGCGTATAACAGCTCTTTTCTTATTATACAGGCAGAAAGAAACTAAAGTCCTAAATTTATGAAATGAAGAGCGTACTGAATTCCTTCAATGTCAATATGAATTCAGACTAAATTATCCCCATCAAAATTCCCTATTAAACTCAACATCATATCAAAACTCATCTGATACAGGATAAGCCTTCATAGCCGTAGGGACAGCATTGAGCTGATTTCATCCTCCCATATGGTTATGTGGATAAAGTCTTAATGTTGATTAAGAAAAGGACTCAAAAATTTTCAGTACATAAATGCAAAAAAAAAGACTGACTTTTTTCTGAAGGAAACTTTGAAATAATATCGAGTGTGACTGACATTCTACCAGGCATTCAGGTAAATATCTGCCCAGTTGTTGAGAGCTTGTTGTTGTTCAGTCACTCAGTGATGTCTGACTCTATGTGATGCCATGGACTTATATCCATGGGGTTTTCTTTGCAATGATGCTGAAGTGATTTGCTATTTCATTCTCCAAAGTGTTTCAATTCAACCAGAGTAACTGAGGCAAATAAGGGTTATATGACTTGCCCAGAGTGGCAGAGTAAGTATCTGAGGCCACACTTGAACTCAGATCTTTCTGTTTCCAAGACAGGTGTTCTATCCACTGCACCACCTAAGTGCCCTGTCCAGGGCTACTAAAAAATAAAAATAAACCTGTAAAAAGTAACCCTGGGGGTATGCAAAATGATAATAAGGCTACAGCTATAGTCATTGTCTTCAGTAGTAGGGCTTAGATTCCAATTGGGCTTTTCTCTTTCCAAATCTCATCTTCCTGCTGGCAGAAGAGACTTTTTATTATATTAATAAGATATTATTAAGTTAGGATTAATGTATTTTTTCTATTTCCTCATTCAGGGGCCATGCCCTGTAAGTCAGTCAGTCTCTGAAGGAAATTGCTGGTAAATGATATTTTCAAATTCTCTGAGAACATGCTCCTTCATCCTGGCCAGGACCTCAACCAACTAGAAGACCTCTCTTCCGTTCAGAGGGTAAACAGAACGTAAAGCAATAATTCTATTCTCTTGCAGCCCCACATTGTGTTTGAGTGTAACTCAGCACATGAAAGAGAAAATTGACCAGAGTGGATTGAATGAAGATGAATTCCTTTGTCCAGATTGTTGGAGGTGTCCGAGTCCCATGATCAAGCCATGTTCTCAAGAGAAGGAGTTGAAGACATTTACCCTACCTCCTCACTAATTGTTCACCTATCAAGGTTGTTTTCCATCTGTCAGGGCACCTCTTTATCCAAAGGTATTTAACCATTCAATGACCTCCATGGTTTTATCTTTGGTTGTGGAGATAGAACACTGACCATCAATTTGATTATCAGCTAGCCTTATTAATAAATTGATTATTAATTACTCAGAAACTCTTTATTTCTCAGGCTTTTCATTCATCTCATTTCCCCTGAACCATGTTCTTCATCAATCTCCAACTGATATACTCCGTTCTGAACAAAGCCATCTATCTCCTTTTAGGTGCTACCAGCATTCTCAAAGGTATGGTGTACATCTGTGGCCTTACTCCTTTCTGTACCTAGTCATTCTTTTAATATTTTCAATGTATGCAGAAGATCATAGCATCCTAAATCTAGAGATGGGAGTCCAATCACCTCATTTTATACAAGTGATTTGCCCAAGGTCATGCACAAGATTTTAGATCAAGAGCTGCAAGGGATATCAAAGATTATAGTCCAACCCACTCAATTTATAGATGAGGAAACTGAGGGCCAGACAGAAGTGACTTGCTTAAAGTCACATGCAAGAATATAGATCTGGTGCTGAAAGGAATCACACAGGCTATGTAATGAGACCTGCTTATTTTACCGATCTGTCAACTGAAGCTCAGAGGCCTTATGTGACTTGCTCAGGCATACACAGCTCATCAGTGACAGAGACAGGATTTGAGTCCCAGCCTCTTTAACTGAAAATCCAAACTCCTTCAGTTTCATCACAAAATGTCTCCATTGCCAATCCCCACTTCCTCTTTCTGTTTCCAGGTAAGGAGTGTTCCAAATACTTCCCCCTTTTCCCTCCCTACCCACCCTCCCTAAGAAGGCAAGCAATTCAACTTAGGCCACATGTGTATCATTATGCAAAACCCTTCCACAATACTCATGTCGTGAAAGACTAAATATATTTTGGTCCTTCCTATCCTATCCCCCTTTATCCAATTTTCTCTCTTGACCCTCTTTTCAAAAGTGTTTGCTTTTGATTACCACCTCCCCCTATCCGCCCTCCCTTCTCTCATCCCCCCTTTTTGATCTTCTTCCTCCTTCGTTCCTGTGGGGTAAGATAACCAATTGAGTGTGTATATTATTTCCTCCTCAGGTAAAATCTGATGAGAGCAAGATTCACTCATTCCCCCTCACCTGCCCCCTCTTCCCTCCCCTCCTCAGGGCTTCTTCAGGCCTTAGGATAGGCCCACAAGGGGCTGGGCCCGTAGCAGCGGTGGAGAATGCCAGTCAGCCGAAATAGTGTGCTTGGGGTAATGCAGTTTAATTTTTTTTTAATAAAAGATTTTTTTTATTTATTTTTGTATCTTATACATATCATATATCAATATATAATTGTATAAATTACATATAAATTTACTTTTAGTTTTCAACATTCACTTCAATACGTTGTAAATTTTTCCCATCTCCCTCCCCTACCTGCTCCCCAAGACGCTGTGCAATCCTATATCGGGTCTCATATACTTTCTTATTATACAGATTTTCATGTCAGTCATGTTGTATGGAAGAATTAGAATGAATGGGAAGAACCATGGGAAAGAAAAACCAAAACAAAACAGAAAAAGAGAGCCAACAGCTTGCTTCAATCATGAGTCCTTTGGAGTTGTTTTAGGTGTTTGATCCTGCACTTTACACTTGTTGAATATGTCCTCGAGCCTTGGATGGAAGAAGGTCCCAAAGGGGTCGTCCATGTCAGGAGGCTGGTAGAACTGACTGAGGAGGGCCTGGCTCAGCTGGGTCCCTGGGCAGGAGAGAGTCAGGGGTTATGCCAGAGAAGGGGGCTCACAGGGTGATGCCATGCAAATCGTGGTGACTCCCCCCTCAAGGCTATTCCAAACCTTCCCTTCTCTCCTCAAGCCTCCCACATCACCCGCTGTACACCTAGACCTCACAGCTGAGAACCTTCCTCCTCCTCCTCCCTAAGATACCCTTCTCTTTGTATGTTGGACTGGAGTAAGCTTGTCGGCCCCTTCACCTTGCTTCCCTTGCTTAAGCTGATGGAAAGAACCTGTGCTTTCCCGGTCAACCCCTTCACCTTGCTTAAGCAGATTGAAAGAACCTGTGCTTTCCCCGGCATACCTTACACCCCCGCAGAAGCTGGATGGTTAAAAGCAGCTCCCGTTGGAGCCAGAGGCTGCTACAGCTACAGCCACAGCCACAGCCACAGCCACAGCTACAGCTACAGCTATAGCCACAGCCACAGCCACAGCCACAGCTGAAGCAGGAGCTGCCAGTAGCAGAGCTGACCTACGGGAGGAAGCTGAACAAAGACTTCAGGCCAGTGGGTAATCTTTTTACCATAGAGGGGGAAGCATGATTTTGCTTTACGCAATCATGCTTCTCTGTAGCCTCCTGGTTACTCTTTCAAGGCGTACTTATTGGGCCTGGAAGCTTTTGATCAATATATCAAAATGGGGTTGCTGGTTCATCCATCTAAGGCCCCTGACCTCAGTCCCCAGGATCGCCTGTCCTCCAATCTCCCATGAGGAGGTGGTCCTCCTTCTCAGTAAGGCCAAGCCCTCTCCAGGGGCCCTGATCCCAGCCCCTTTTCTCTAGTCTTTACCCTTCTCCAATAGGGCTGATTCCCTGGTCTCCCTTATCCCTTAAGGAGCCTCCGGAGAGCCAACCCTGCTATGTCTCTCTTCCCCTGCTTCAGCCCAACTCCTTTAAAAAGCCAGATTCTCACTGCCACTTCCTCTCCTCAGCTCTTGCAATCTGGCTTCCACCTCATCATTCAACTGCAGCTGACCCCAGGAACGTCCTAACCGCCAAACCAAACAATCCTTCTCTGACCCACATCCCTCCTGACTTCTCTTCTGCTGAGGGTGCTACTAGGCACCTTCTCCTCTCCTGCTTCTCCTTCTCAGCCTTCTCTTTTGAGTCTATGTCCAGATCACACCCACTAACCACAGGTATTCCCCGGGCTCTGTCCTGGCTCCCTTCTTTCCTCTATACACTCTCCTTGGTTAACCACCTCAGCTTTCAGGAGTTCAACTACCACCTCTATGTGGAACACTCCCAAAGCTATGTGTCCAGCCCTCACCTCTCTCCTGAGTGCCAGCCCCAAATCACCAACTGCACACTGGATATTTCAAACTGGATGTCCCATAGATACCTCAAATTCAGAATATCCAACTTCCAGAATTGTCTCTCTCCCCTCATCTACCCTTCCCTCTTACTGCTGAGGGCACTGCCACCTTGCTCATGAGCTCAGTGTTACCCGACTCCTCCCTCCCTCTCATCCCACATCAATAGCCACACCTTATACTTTCCTTTTCCACCATATCTGACATTGGTCCTGCCATGGCTGCCTCTCACTTGCACTAGTGCAGCACCCTCCCAAATCGTCTCCAGCCTCCAACTTCTACCCCGAACCAGCCATCCTCCACGCGACTACAAAAGGATTTTTCTAAAGCCCAGCAGGGCTTACCACATCCCTCCCCTCCTTGGACTATAGATCAAATATAAGCTTCTGCTGGCATGTAACAACCAAGCTTCACAACCTGCCCCCAGAATACCTTTCTAGACTTGTTAGATGTTGCTCTCCTTCAGTATAGTCTGGTCCAATCTAACGGGAAAGTCGTTTGTAAAGAGGTGGGGGTACACACTTACCCTGGGCGCAAGCAGGAATACGCTGTTGGGCCTGGGCAGCATCATCTGTGGAGTCCTCACTATTCACATCCATCCCGTAGTTGTCTGGATTGATCTTGGGGCCCCCCATGGCGTCCTGTAGGGTCATTTCATAAGCATTGCAAACTAGACTCCAAAGAAGAAAGGAGACCTCTTCCTGGCTTACTGGAGGGCACACTGGGCTGCCAAAGCTGGAAGGACCCTTTCAGATGATCCCGTCCAAACCTCCCCCACACCACCAAACAGATGAGAGAGATTGAAATCCAGACTAGCCACAGGCCAGGATTAAGACTCAGGATATGGCTCCACCTCTCTCAGGCTCAGTTTCTTAACTTGTAAAATATGGGTAATGCACACTCTGCCTCTCACACAAGGTTGCTGTGAGTATCAGAGGAGAGAATGTTTACAGAAACAGTTGTCAGCAGAAGTTACTATTTGTGAGGAGTCTGTCTTGTGCCTGGCAGAGCCTTAAGGCTCGTTTTCTGGGAATATGTGGACCTTTCCTCCTTGAGCTGGCCCTGGGTGAGTGGTGCATCATCATCTCCTCATGGACCAAGTACCCAATCACTGAGGACAATGGGGGAGGAAGAGGGAGACAGGGTCATCTCGATGTGAGTAGCTAAACCCCAGATAACACTTCTGAGGGGCAGGGAGCCCTTGGCCTTGACCTCTGCTGACTAGAAAAAGCTGACCATCAGTAAAGGTGCATGGAAACTGGAGTCTGGTCCTGCCTGCCATGTGCAGTGGGAGCTGAGGCACAGCCCGGGCTGAGGCCAGCCTACAGAGCTTGGAGAATGTGGCAGCTGGCAGGGAGCCAATGGCTCCCCAGGCTGGTCCAGAATGGAGGCTTTCCCTCCTCCCTGAGCTCCTCTTGGAGACTCCTCCCAAGGCCTTCTTTCCCTGCTCCTCCTCTAGGGTCACAGAAGGTTGGGGAGGTTCAGAGTTTTAGAGCTGGAAAGGACTCTGGAGGTCTGTAAGTCCATCCCCCTGCCCCATTTTGCAGAATAGACCCTTGGGCCCCAGAGAAGCTAAGAGATCACATGGTAAATGCTCCACGCTGATAGCTGAATCCCAATTCAGTGTTCTCTCACAGTTTTGTCATTGGCTCCCATTGGTCTCAGACACTACCTTCGGCTATAGCTGACCATGGTGCTGACCATGCCAACCCATCAAACAATCTAATTTTGTAATGGGGGAGGCATGGCTAGTCAGTAGCTCACGTGAAAAGGACCCAGGGCTTGTAGGGGCCAGAAAGCTTACGGTGGGTTCGCTGAATGGCACAGCACCCCAGAAAGCCAGGGAGAGAGCCAACAATGCCCCAAGAGAGGCCGGTAGGCAAGGCTTCCAAAAATAAGGAGGAGGCACTGCTGCCTCTGGCCTCTGACCCCATCCTAGGCTCAAGTTACACCCAGAAGCATGACATTGATAAGCTAGACAGTCCCCAGAAAAGGGCAATCCAATGCCAAAGGACCTGGGACCAGTGAACCAGGAGGAGAGAAGACTGAGAGGCAACACACAGTGTCTGTCTCTTCACGTTCGTGCAGGGCAAGCACACTCATGAGGCCACTGAGAACAGAGTCAGGGGCATCTGGGCACCTCCTGACACCCAGAGCGGGCCGAAAACACAGTGGGCTGGCACAGCAAGTAAAGGGTTTCCCTGACCTTGGGAGGTACTCAAGCAGATGACCATTTGTGCACTGGAAAAGGACCAAGGGTGGGCTAGGCTAGTGGCCTAAGAGACTCCTAGGAGCCTGTCTTTTAATAGCTCTTGGCAGGTCACACCTCCTAGCACCTGTATGGACTTGCCAGGTAAGAAGGAGGAGGGGCAAGGAAGCTGCAAATGTGGCCTCACCAGCACATCCACTGTTACATTCAAGAATTTGTTACTGAGGCCTTCCACAAGCCAAGATGGCAGAGTAAGTATAAAGTCATTCTCACCTTTCCTTATTCACCTTGAAATACCCAGAGATTATCACCCCAGGAAAAATCCTGGAATAGTCCAGCCAGCAGAAACACGGGGTGAAGCAGTCATTTAGCTCAGGAGGCTAGGAGGATTAATGGGAAAAGTCTCTCTTGCTGCAGCTGAAGGGGGACTAGTACAAGACTGGAGGACACCCAGCAAGCCAGCAGCAAGCCCCACCTCAGCAGAAGAATGGAAGATCCTGAGTCCCAGGGTGGAGGAGCAGGCAAGTGCCAACACCACGTACACACCAGTCACCACCTCCACATCCAGCTCAGCACCAGGTAAGCTACCAGACCCCTACAGCCTCCAGGTGCCAGCACCTGAGGTCCCAGCACACAAAGCCAGTAACCAGGCCCCTAGTACACAGACTGGGACAGTGCCCCCAGTGCCCCAGAAGCATAGATCAACTTTAAAAGCCAGAAAAAGGTAAACAGTATGAGCAAAAAGGAAGAAAGAAAAAATGACCATAGAGAAGTGTCTTGCTGATGGGGAAGATCAAAACACAAATTCAAGAGAGGACAACATTGTCAATAAAGCCAGAGGCAAAACCTCAAACGGAAATGTGAACTAGTCTCAAGCCCAAAAAGCATTCTTGGAAAAGCAAGTAAAATAAGAAATGTAGAAGGGGAAAAAGTACACACAAGAAAACAGCTCCTTAAAAGGTAGAATTGGCCAAAAGCAAAAAAGGTACAAAAGCTAACTTAAAAAACAATTCATTGAAAATCAGAATTGGGCAAGTAGAAGCTAATGACTATGACATATCAAGAATCCATCAAACAAAATCAAAAGAATGGAAAAATAGTAGAAAACTCAAAATACCTCATTAGAAAAACCAAGGACCTGGCAAATAGGTCCAGGAGAGACAATTTAAGAATAATTGGTCTACCTGAAAGCCATGATAAAAACAAAGTAGATCCTGGACAGCATCTTTCAATATATCATCAAGGAAACCTTCCCTGAGGTCCAAGAACTCCAGGGTAAAATAGAAATTAAAAGAATCCACCAATCACCTCCTGAAAGAGATCCCAAATTGAAAATGACAAGCAATACTGTAGCCAAATTCCAGAATTATCAGCTCAAGGAGAAAATACTGCAAGAAGCCAGAAAGAAATAATTCAAGTCTCACAAAGCTACAGGCAGCATTACACAGTACCTAGCAGCTTCTTCATTAATGGATCAGAGGGCTTGGAATATGATATTCTTGAAGGCAAACGAGCTTGGATTACAACCAAGAATCAACTACCCAGAGAAAGTGAGCATAATCTCTCAGGGAAGGAGATGGACAGTCAATGAAATAGGGGACTTCTAGACCTCCCTGATGAAAAGAGCTCAAAGGAAAATTGGGTTTTCAAATATATGACTCAAAAAAGGCATAAAAAGGTCAACAGGAAAGCAAAAAAATACATTATTGCATAAGGGCAAAGTGTTTACATCCATATACAGAAAGATAACATCTATAACTCTTGAGAACTGTATCTGTATTATGGTATCTAGATAGGAAAGACCTAGACAGAGGGAATGGGTTTAAGTTGACTTTGATGTGATGTTAAAAAAAAACTGAATTAAGGGGTGAAAATAGATTGTAATAAGAGGAAAGGAAAGGAGGAGGCAAAAAGGGTAAATGACATCACATGAAGAAGGCACAAAGACCTATTACAGTAGAGGCAAAGAAGGGAGAGAGATGGGAATTGTTAGAACATTATTCTTATTGGAATTGGCACAAGGAGTGAATAACATACTCAGATATAGAAATCTAACTTGTCCTATAAGCAGCTGGAGGGGAAAGGGGAAAGAAAATGGGGGGGATAGAAGGGAAGAAAGAAGTAGTAAGGGGAAAGGGAAGGAAAAGGGAGGGGGCTGATAGAAGGACAGAAAGATTGAGGGAGGTGGTGGTCAAAAGCAAAACTCTAGTGAGGAGGGAAAGGCAGACAGGAGAAAGAAAAATATAACCAGGGGTGGGTGAAACAGGATGGAGAGAAAGACAGAAAGTAATCATAATTGTGATTGTGAATGGGATGAACTCTCTCATAAAATGGAAGCAGATAGCAGAATATATTAGAAACCATAATCCTACAATATGTTGTTTACAAGAAACACATTTGAAACTGAGGGATACACACAGAGAAAAGGTAAAAGGCAGGAGGAGAATATATTATGCTTCAATGGGAGTAAAAAAAAGCAGGGGTAGCAATCCTGATCTCAGACAAAGGAAAAGGAAAAATAGATCTAATTAAAAGAGACAAGGAAGGAAACAATATCCTGTTAAAAGGCACCGTAGAAAACGAAGTAATACCATTACTAAAGGTATATGCACCAAGTGATATATCATCCAAATCCATGGAGGAGAAGTTAAGGGAGTTATGGGAGGAAACAGACAGCAAAACTATACTAGTGACTGCTTCAACAATCCGGCTATTTGCTGTTGTGTCGGTGAAAGACCAACACAAACCCAACAACAAGAATGCTGCCAAAGCCCAGATTCTTTTGATCTGCTTTACTAAGGAAAGCAACGTTAAGGGGTTGACAATCTCACTTTAATCCAGTATACAAATACCATTCACTTAGTTCAGGGGAAAAAGCCAGCACCCTGAACTTCAGAGCAAATACAAACAAATTAGAAACATCGACAGACAGACCAAATACAATTCATAGTTACCAACACTTAGTTCAACCTGGGAGCTCAAAACAAGGGCTGGCCTAGAGTCACGCATGCCACCACGGCTGTGGGTAAGAGCTCTGAAAAAGAGAAAGCCAATCCCTGGTTTTATATCTTTTTCAGGGTCAATGGGAGTTACACATGCAACTCACCCACGTAACCTGAAATCATCACAAAGAGGCAGATTAAACCCACATGGTCTAAAAGCCTCTGATGTCCCAACATGCCACTCAAACCCATGTAAACTGGGCCCTCCCCTCAGGCAAGGAGGTCACCAAGGACTCCCAATCTAATCAAGGAAACAAAGGCCAAACTCTTCAAGGGCACTTGGCTGAACTGAGTGCTAAGAGCCCATTTTGATTGCCAACACAGTGATGGACCTCAACTTCCCCCTCCCTGAACTACAAAAATCTAACCACAAAATAAACAAGAAAGAAGTTAAGGAGGTTAAAAAGAATTTAAGAAAAGTTAGATAGGGCAGACCTCTGGGGAAAATTAAATGGGGATGGAAAGGAATATACATTTTTCTCAGCAGAACATGCAACCAAACAAAAATTGACCATGTACTAGGGCATAAAAACTTCACAATCCAATGCAGATAGGCACAAGTACTAAACACATCATTTTCACATCATGATGCAATAAAATTAAACGTAATAAAGGGCCATGAAAAGATAGACTAAAATTAATTGGAAAATAATTAATCTAATCCTAAAGGATGAATGAGTCAAACAACAAATCATAGATACGATCAGTACTTCATCCAAGAGAATATCAAGAATGAGACAACATATCAAAACTTATGGGATGCAGCAAAAGCAGTTCTTAGGGGAAGTTTTACATCTCTGAATTCTTACATGAATGAAATGGAGAAAGATGATATCAATGAATTGGGGATAGAACTAACAACGCAAGAAAGAAAAACAAATTGAAAATCCCCAATTAAATACCAAAAGAGAAATATTGACAAGAAAAGAAGAGATTTATAAAATTGAAATTCAGAAAACTATTGAACTAGTAAATAAAACTGAGAGCTGGTTTTGTGAAAAAAACCAAAAATGGATAACCCTTTGGTTTATTTGATTTAAAAAAAGAAAGAAGAAAACCAAATCACCACCATCAAAAATGAAAAGAGTCAATTCACTACAAATGAAGAAGAAATGACAACAATAATTAGAAACTATTTTGTACAACTGTATGCCCATATGGATGAATACTTACAAGATTATGAATTTCCCACATTAACAGAAGAGGAAATAAAATACTTCAATAACTCCATTTTAGAAAAAGAAACTGAACAACCCATCAATGCACTCCCTAGGAGTTTAAAGAACAATTAATTCCAATACTCTATATACTATTTGGGAAAATAGGCAAAGAAGGAGTCCTACTAATTATTTTTATGATAAAAATATGGTACTGATATCTACGCTGGGAAGAGTCCAAACAGAGAATAAAAATCGTAGACCAATTTCACTAATGAGTATAGATGCAAAAATTTTAAATAACAGATTAGCAAAAAGATTACAGCAACTCATCAAGAGAATAATACATTATGACCAGGTAGCATTTATACCAGGAATGCAGGGCTGGTTCAATATTAGGAAAACTATCAGCATAATTGACCATATCAGCAACAAAACTAATGGAAACTATATGATTATCTCAATAGATGCAGAAAAAGCTTTTGAGAAAATACAACACCCATTCCTCTTAAAAACACTAAAGAGTTTAGGAATAAATGGAGTCTTCCTTGAAATGACAGGTAGTATCTATCTCAAACCATCAGCAAGCATTATATGGAGTAGGGATAAGTGAGAAGCATTTCCAATAAGATCACAGGGGAAACAAGGATGTCCATTATCACCCCTGTGCCTATATGGCACTAGAAATGTTAGCATTAGCAATAAGAGATGAAAAAGTAATTGAGGGAATTAGAACAGGCAAAGAAAAAACAAAGCTATCACTCTTTGCAAATGATATGATGATATATTTAGAGAATCCTAGAGAGTCAAGTAAAAAACTCCTTAAAATAATAAATCACTTTAGCAAAGTTGCAGGATATAAAATAAACTCACATAAATCATCAGCATTTCTATATATTACTAACAAAGCAAAACAGCAATAGACAGAAAGAGAAATTCCTTTTAAAGTTACTGTAGACAGTATAAAATATTTGGGAGTCTAACTGCTGAAACAACCCAAGAGCTATATGAACATAATTACAAAACACTTTTCACATAAATAAAATCAGATTTAAATAATTGGAAAAACATCAGTTGCTTATGGGTAGGCCGAGCTGATATACTAAAATCATAATTCTCCCTAAATTATTTACTTATGCAGTGCCATACCAATCAAAGTACCAAAAATTATTTTATAGAGCTAGAAAAAAAATAACAAAATTCATCTGGAAGAACAAAAGGTCCAGAATATCAAGGCAATTAATGAAACGAAATGCAAGGCAAGGTGGCCGAGTCATACCAGATCTTAGATTGTATTATAAAGCAGCAATCATCAAGATTACTTGGTAGTGGCTAAGAAATAGAGGAGCGCATCAGTGGAATAGGGTAGGGACACAAGACGCAGTAGTCAATAGCTATAGTAATTTACTGTTTGATAAACCCAAAAACCCTAGTTTCTGGGATCAGAACTCACTATTTGACCAAAAACTGCTGGGAAAACTGGAAAACAGTATGGCAGAAACTAGGCACAGACCAACATCTTACACTGGATACTAAAATAAAGTCAAAACGGGTATATGATTTAGCTACAGAGGCTGATGCTATAACCAAATTAAGAGAGCAAGGAATAGTTGACCTGTCAAATCTATGGAGAATGGAGGAATTTATGGTCAAACAGGAGACAGAGAACATTATGAAATGCTATCCGCATCAAGAGAAAGAACTTGGGAGTCTGAATGCAGATGGAAGCAAACTATTTGCTCGCCTTTTCTTTTGTTGTTTTGTTTTGTTTCTTCTTTCTCATAGTTCCTCCCATTGGTTCTACTTCTTTAAATCATGACTAATGTGAATATAGGTTCAATATGAATGTGTATGTAGAGGCTATATCAAAGTACATGCCATCTTGGGGTGGGGGGAGGGGAGAGATGGGGAGAAATTTTGGAACTCAAAATCTTATGGAAGTGAATGTTGAAAACTAAAAATAAATAAACTAATTTGTAAATAAACACACACACACACACACACACACACACACACTAATTTGTTACTGACCCCAGCAGCAGCTGCAACGTCCTTGGGCTTCTTCTGCTCCTCCAGCAGTTCCTTCTGCTCCTGGCGCTGACACTCCTCCTGGGGTCAATACAGCACGTGAGAGCCCTGGAAACCCCGCCAAGGCGCTGCCCTCTACCTCCTGCCCCGTTCCATGAAAAAGCCCAAGAGACCAGGGTGGCAGCCTCAGAACAGGCCATAGGGACAAGGGACATGGCTGCAGCCACAAATGAGGATGTGTCAGAGGAGACCGAGGCCCACCCCAAGCCCTGCCCCCCCAGTGCCTCACCTTCTTCTTCTTCTCCTCTAGTTCCCCCCGTGATCTCTCCTCCTGCTGCTCCCTGAAAACCAAGAGCCCAAGCTTGTCAGTCACCAGCAGGAAGGGGTGATCCTGACATGAAGCCCACCCCACAGCACCACCTGCCACTATCCCCAGGGCTCAACACATCACTGTCCACCTGCTGTTGGAACTGAGGATTCAAAAGGGGAGAAACAGCATCAGGAAAGAAGCCAGTACAATGTAAGCTCCCAGATGGCAGGGCCTGGTTTGTTTCTGTCTCTGTATCCCTAGTACCTAGAAACAGTGTCTTGTACATAATAGGCACTTAATAAATGCTCAATGAATTGAACTGTTTTTTTCTGTTCTATCTTTTCCAAGGACATTCGTAAACACTCTTCTCCAGAGGAAAAGTGGAATGTAAGTGTCTAAGCCCTTGTGTCTCTCTCCAGAACCACATACATTTCATCCGTTACTCTAAGCTGAGACATCTGGGGATGGAGCTGGGAGCGGGCGCTGCCTCCCCCCAGAGCACCCCTCCCTCTATTGGCCTCTGAATAGCCCCAGGGCTCAGGCTCCCTACTGATGCACTTGGAAAACCTCGCAGAGATAGTTCAGAGATCAAATGATACCCTGCATCAAGTGCTTTGAAACCAAATGAAATGACTAATGTAAGGGATGCACAAATATACATGGAAGTATATGGATGTAATTTCATGTCTGGACCAGTAATTTCATCAGAGCAGGGCACTTGGTGTGGAAAGTGCCCCACTCAATTTACATGGGGCCACATGTTACAAATGATGTGTGTTAAATGAGTGTGTATGAAGCAATATGTAACCTACATAACCTGTCTTTACCTCATCTCTCCTCTTTCCCGGTACCTTCCCACCTCAGCCTCTGACTTCTCATGGTCCAAAATGTTAAAAGGGTTGTAGCTGCCATTGGCTCCCAGAACGCTATAGGGTCTCCTCAATGAGCCAAAGAATCAGTCAAGAGATTGGCTTAAAAACTGAGAATAATAACCCTACAGAGGGAAAAAATGGACCTGGAATAGAATAGAGGACTTTCAAATGTTCTTGACGAAAAGCCCAGAGCTGAGTACCAACTCTGAAATTCAAACACAGGAGCCGAGGGAAACCTAGAAAGGCAAGAAAACAAGGGGTTATTGATTGACCTGTGTGACAGGCCTGGAGATACCTCTCCCACCTGAGTACAGTCAGGCCAACTTGTTGAAGAGATGGCACAAAATTGAAGCAATTCTCTCTTAAATAAGCTAGTAACTCGGGGAAAAAGTGCAAAGTAGACAAGACAAGCATTTTCCTACAGGAGTTTTGCTGTAAAGGGAACCCGAGAGTCCACACTTGATCTCCTCTCCAAGTGGAGAGATGCCAACTAAAAATACAAAGTGATGTATAAAGCCTTATGGAGGACAAGGGCAGAAGGTTAATGAGGAGCAGGGCTACCTCAGAAAGCAGCAGGAAAACAAGCTTACACCGGATGTGGCTGAAGACCCCAAGTAAGCAGATCATCCTGAAAGCAACTAAGGCTGGAACATCAAACAGATGGAAAAATGGAAAAGATTTACCAATTTCTCTAGCGAGTTTCTTTTTAATTCTTTAACGTCTTGGGCCCAGCTGTGCTACCTGAGGAGACAGAGAGGGCTCTCAGCCACAATGAGAAGCCACAGCTACAAGGGGAGAGGTTGGAGCCACACTGACATGGTGGGAGTATCTACCAAAGAGGGAACAAGGCAACCGGGGAAGGGCTGATCAAATTGTGATCTATGAGTGTAACAGAATATGATCCTACAGCAGGAAATGACCAATGAGACATTCAGGAAGACGTGGGAAAGCTCCTATGACCTGGTACCAAGAGAAGGAGAGCCAGGAGAAGATAGGGTACGAATGACAAAGTGGTGTCAGCTGGAAAGCATAAGGAAAGGACAACGGACTGAACCGCCACACTGATGATCCCTCTTGTTCCCAGGATTCACCCTTTGCTGCAGGGAAGGGGAGGGCACGATGCTGCCCACGTGGGGTCAGTGCAGTTTATCTTTCCTTCACACAAGGAAGAATGCAATGGGTGGAGGAAGGGGAGCATATCTGTCAAACATTAATAAAACTTACTTTAAAAATACATAAATAAAAATAAACACTTCCTTGGGCTTGAATTGTTCTGCCACAATTACTACAGGTGTTATAAGCAAGTCTTTTAAATCGTCCAAGCCTGTTTCCTTATCTGTAAGGTCGGGATAGTACCTGCAAATGTACACTCTCAAAATTGTTGTGAGACCTTAAAAAAGCGAAGGAGATGGGCCTAGCTGCCTACACTGGAAAACAAAGTAGATGAAGAATCCATCCTGCCCCGAGGATCCCATACAGGTGGATAGTCACCCCAGTGGTTACATACACAAATGAAAGAAAAAAGCCCTTGACTTTGCATCTCCTCTGTACTTAGTGCGAGGGATCAAGGCACTCCCTCGAGTTTTAAGAACTAAGGAGAGACAGCCTGTCGGGGGAAGACGATGAGCTGGGTCCAGAATGGTGAAGGAAGAATGAAGTGGAACAGGGTCTGTCTGGGGCTTCGTGTGGATCCTCCATGACCCCAACTGCTCCCTGGCCTGAAAATCCATCGTCTCCATGGCCCCGCTCTGCCAGCGAAGTGGCCACAACCTCAGACTCCCCCAAAGCGGTGTGCAAGTACGGAAGAGGGCCCAGCATGACCCCATGAGCCTCCTGACAGAGCCTAATTATCACCCCCACTTTTCAGGGAAAGAAACTGAGTCTTGGAGGAGGGAAGACATGGGCTCGAGGCCATACTGAGAGTAAATGATGGAGCTAAGCCACAGGCTTAGAACTCAATGCAGTCTGGAACATCCCCCAAACGTCCCCTGCCTAGGCAGAGTTTGGCAAAGCCCCCGGGGGTCTGCTGGGATCTCACCCACACTCAGGCTCTCTCAGTCACATATACACCCAGTCCCTCTCACACACATTCACAGTGTCACAGCCTGCTTCTCTCTCTCACACACACTCACATTCACACACAAACTCACACACACACACACACACACACACACACACACACACACCCAGAGGTAGGGAAGGCAGGCCCTCACCACTTGGCCTGTGGCCTCTCCTGCTCCCCCTCAAGGGCTGGCTGCTGCTCCTGCTCCTGCTGCTTCTCGGACCCTTGGGCCTCAGCCCCCTTCTGCAGAAGCTCCTCTTCTTCCTCCTCCTCCTCCTCCTTCTTTTGCAACTGCTCCTGCTTCCTTCCCTCTTTCTCCTCCTGGAGGTGGGACAAAGAGGGCGCCTGGTCAGGCAGGCCAGGGAGGGGGGCAGGGGCCAGGCTGGGGGGAAGCAGTCAGAGCAGAGCCAACCCCAGCCCTTCCAGCTCTAAGTCAATGAGCCTTCCTTGTGGAATGCAAATTTCCAAACTGCCCTAAGTTTGAGCCTGGAATAAATATTCTGGGTAAAGAACAATTGGGCTTGGCCTCCAGACAGGAACAGGCCAGTGGGGGAGCACTCAGCCCAGACAGAAGTCACCTCTTCCTGCTGCCCACAGGGGAAGGGCTGAGAGCTGCCAGGAGTCTTTCTCTTTCCATGCCCTCCCCCTTCGCCCTGTGTCAAGGAAGAATGAAGGTGACCACCTCGTTTCTACAGTGCTTGGCTTAGGTCACCTCACTGGCTCCTTACCAACAATTCTAGGACCCAAGTGGAATTTTACAGAAGAAGAAACTGAGGTAGGCAGCCGTTAAGTGACTAGCCCAGGGTTGCACGGCCAGTAAGTGTTGAGGTGGATCTGAATTCCGTTCTTGCAGACTCGAGGTCCAGTACAAGGGGCCTGTCTTAGCCCTTGTGCTGTGGGGACTGAGGATGGACAGCTCTGCTCCTGCCTCCCTGGGACTCCATTCTCACCCCACCCCACCCCCCTGGGGCTTCTTGGAATGTCCCAGCCCAGCGCCTCCCCCAGGGCCCAGGACCCAGGGCCACCGTGGCCTCAGGCTCCTCCTCCAGCTGAGCCGGCTGCTGCTCAGGGCACTGCTGCTGCTGCTTCTCCACCTCCAGCTGTTCCACCTCCTCACAGGCCTGCAGGACCTTCTCAAGATGCTCTTCCTGCTCCCTGGGGGCACAAGGAGGAAAGGACAGGACACCTCCTGGGCTTGGAGAACCCCCTCCATCCACCCTCAGTTCCCCCTCCACAGGGCCAAGGAGCGGGAGGGGCCGGGCCAGGGGGCAGACACTCACATCTTCACCTCCTTGGGTACCAGCACTTGTCCTCCTCCTGGTCCTCCTCCACCTTCTGCTTTCTCAGCAGAGGCGCCTCCTCCTCCTCCTCCTCCTTCAGGGGCCGCTCTTTCTCCTGAGGAGGGAAGGGCCGCCTGGCTGAGAGGGAGCAAGGGACAGGCAGGCACCAGCAGAGGCCTGGATCCCCCAGCCTCCCTTCTTCGCACCCCTTCCCGTAGGAGGCCCCCCTTCCCCCCACCCCAACTGCCTGGAGCCCAAGGTGGGCTGTGTCCCAGGCAGGACTTGAACCCGGGTCTGAGGTCAACCGTCTCTCCACGTGCTGTAACAAATGTTATTGACATGAACGGGGCCAAAGGAAGAGGGGGTCACTGCCCATGGCCGGTGCTGCAGACACAGTGGCCTCCCAGGACTGGCACGGCCACTAAGTAAGTGGCCAGGGGGGCTTGGACCCCTGCTCCCCCCTCTCTGAGATCCAAGACCCGCCATCTGTAAAATGGGCTCATTGTCCTTCACCTACATCCCTCCCACGGCTGTTGTACAGAAGCCACCCTGGAACACCCAGAGTCCAGGCTTGGGGTCTGCCTCGGCCTCTCTTGATGGACACGGTGGAGACATCCCAGGTGACATCGGGGCACCACGATCGAGAGGGGGAAGGGGCTTAGTCAGGACCACACGTGCAGGATGCAGCAAGCCAGTGTTCAGACCCCCGAAAAGCTATGGGCAGAGTCTCGTCTGGTGGTGTAGCCAAATGGTCAGTCCCAGGGACCCGAGAATAACTGAGCCCACCAGCCTGAGGGGGAGGCAGCCCTGCAACTTAGTTGCACTCTGCTTGGCCTCAGACTGCAGGACCAGAAGGGGTCAAAATTAGGAGGAGGACAACAGGAGCAAGAAACGGAGCTTTCTGATTCAACTCAATGCACATTTACTTGGGGTTTACCGTGGGCGAGCGTCATGCCCATGATCAGAGCCACCCTCACTTTTACAAACAGTTAAAGCTACTAAAAAATGTAACAAACTGCCTTGTGAAGTAATGAGCTCCCCATGCTCTGAGGTGTTCCAGTAAAGGCTAGACAGACGACCACCTGTCAGGACGCCACTGAGGGAATACCTCCCTTTGACAGAACTTAGGGCTGGAAGCCCCTCCAGCTCTGAGGGTCTCCTGCAGTCCGCTCACCACAGAGACACCAGCAAGGGATCGCTCCCCCCACAGTGGCACGAGGAACCCAAGGTTTTCCACAAGGACAGCACTGCCAACTCCCCAAAGGCCCCAGGCTTCCAAGAATGGGGCAAGGAAAGACCTGCTGCCGGGGGCATTTCCTCCCCATTTCTCCAGTGAGAAAGTCCCTTGGGCAAGTGGCCTGCTGGGAACTCGGCTCCTATCCCCCTTCCTTCCCTCCCAGTGGGCAGGAAAGAGTGCTTGAGGTCACTCACAGACCAGAGCACAGGCCAGGAGAGGGGTAAACACCTCTGCTGAGATCATACCACTCTGGAAGAACTGAAAACTTACAGGTGCACAGAAGGGTCTCTGACAACAGCTGCACAAAACCCCTGAAGCCCAGGACAGGACACCCTCCACCCTGGAAGCAGAGCCTTACTTTGACTTAAAGTCAGGGAAGAGGCTGAGAAAGAGTAAACAACAGAAAAAACTCAGACTATAGAAACTCACTTTGGTGACAAAGAAGACTGAAAAACACACTTAAAAGAAGACAACAAAGTCAAAGCTCCTGCATCAAAAGCCTCCAAGAAAAAGAAGAATGGGTCACAGGGCATGGAAGAGCTCAAAAAGGAGTTTGAAAATCAAATTAGAGAAGTAGAGGAAAAACTGGGACGAAAAAGGAGTAAGGCAAGAAAATCGTGAAAAACAAGTCAACAGCTTGCTAAAGGAGACACAAAGAATTACTGAGGAAAATAATACCGCAGAAAACAGACTACGCCAAATGGAAAAAGAGGCACAAAAATTTACTGAAGAAAAAAAATACACTCCTTAAAAAGCAGAACTGGCCAATGGAAAGGAGGTACAAAAGCTCACTTAAGAAAATAGTTCCTCAAAAATTAGAATGACCAAATGAAAGCTAATGACTTTATGAGAAATCAAAAAACAACAAAACAAAGCCAAAAGAATGAAAAAAAAGAATGCAATGTGAAATATCTCATTGGAAAAACAACTGCCCTGGAACACACATCTATCTTATCCTACAGGAAAGTAGCAGGGGAAGGGGATGGGGGGGGCGGTGATAGAAGGGAGGGCATACTGAGGGAGGGGGCAGCCATGAAGCAAAACACTTTTGAGGAGGAACAGGGTGAAAGGAGAGAAAACAGAATAAATGTGGGAGATAGGAAGGAGGGAAATACAATTAGCAATACTAACTGTGAAAAGAATTGAAGCAAGTTTTTCTGATAAAGGCTTCATTTCTCCAGCATAGAGAGAACTGAGTCCAATTTATAAAAATAAGAGCCTTTCCCCAGCTGATAAGTGACCAAAACATAAGATCAGCTTTCAGATGAAATAATCGAAGCCATCTACAGCCATATGAAAAACCCCTCCAGCTCACGATTGATTGGAGAAATGCAAATCAAAACCATCCTGCGGTACTGCTTCACACCTATTAGACGGCTGATAGGACAGGAAAGGTCAGTGACAAACGTGGGAGGGGATGCGGGAGAGATGAGACCTCACTGCGCTGTTGGTGGAGTTGTGAGCGGATCCAACCCTTCTGTAGAACAATTGGGAACCCTGCCCAGCAGGCCTGGACACCTGTCCCCTGAGGGGGCGGGAACAAGAACGTGGACGGCCACAAGGGCCTGAGGGGAAGAGGTTAATCCTTCATGCATTTGTTCATTCATTCATTCGTTCCACTGGAGGGACACCAGCTGACCACGGGGTATGGAGGGGGCAGGGGGAGTGTCCTTCTGGAGGCTCCAGCATCAGCAGCCCCAGCCTCCCCTCCCCCATCCCAGGGCCCACCCTCAGCTTCCCCCCTGCCAAATGGACGCGGCCGCACTGGGGAGAGGGGCCAGGGCCGTGATTCTCCCCTGGCGATCAACGCGACTCCTCGTTTGACAGGCGGGGAAACTGAGGACGCAAGGGCCTGCCTCAGTTTCCCGGCTCCTCTCGGGCGTCGTCAGGTGGTGCGGAAGCCGCGGAGGCCCGGAAGCCGCGGAGGCCCAGGAGTAGAAAGAGGAGGGGGAAGCGCCTCGCGGTGGGGGACGGCACCGGGCGGGGCCCGAGAGGACGCGGCCTCTGCCCCCCTCAACTGCCGCTCCTCCGCCCCCCCACTCGCCCCCCGCACCCGCCGCGCCACTGCCCCCCTCACCTGCCGCCTCTGGAGGAGCCGCCTCAGGAACCGAGGCGTCGAAGCTCCCGCTGCTGGGGGGTGGGGAGTCGGGAACCAAAGGCGCGAAGGATCACGGGATGCAGCCGCCCCTCCTCCCCTCCCCCCCACCAACAACCGAGCGCCTATTGGCCACAGGGGCTGTCAGTCAATGCTCATTGGAGGCGGGATGGCATGGCCGCCCTGGATCCTATCTCAGCCCTCGTTCTCTTGGCTCCCATCTCCAGTCACCCCAGCCTACCGGTCATTGCCATCACGATCCTCCCTAGACCTCTCCTCCAGTCACCCCAGCCAATGGCCACCCCTCGGTCCCTCCCACATCCTTTCTGTGTATAAACTCCCTCTCAGTCTCCATGGAGGTGCTGGCATTCAATCTGGCCCCCTTGCATTAGCCTTAGGAGTGTTCAGGTTCCTTAAGGGTCTGGCCAATATGGCGGACCTTTAATAGACCTTGTTTGACTGAGGCAATGCCCACTCAGTGATTAAGGCTAGGGAAGAAATGATTCATTCCATTGGTCATAATTCTTCTTTACACAACTTGACTGTTGTGTAAATAGGTTCAATGGGAAGGTATATGTAGAAGATATATCAGATTCCATGCTGTCCTGGGGGGGGGAAGAAAATCTGGAACTCAAAAACATGCAGAACTGAGTGTTGTAAACTAAAAATAAAAACTCTTAATTAAAAAAAAAAAGAAATGAGGCTAGTCAAAAAAAATCAGCCTGGGAGGGGAACAAGCTCAGGGCTTTTGGCTAAAACAAAAACAGTTTCTGTTTACATTCCCTAGGCGCCATCAGGGCCCAATCAATGACCAGGTGGGGCTTTGGCTGGAACAGTTTGTTGGCCATAATTATTTTTGCACATCTTTAGAATTTGTTTTGCTGTGAATGTATTAAAAAAAATTAAAACAAATATTGATGACCAACAAAGTGCATCCATTGATACATCAAACTTTAACAGTGAACATGAAGAGAAAAGTGAGTTCCACAAGTTGGCTGATGCTAAAATATTTCTCAGTGATTGCCTGGCCTATGACAGCTGTGTTAGAGTGGAGGAAGGAATAAAAGTTTTCCAGAAGAATCAGAAGGAGTTTTTTTGTATACTGAACCTTAATAAGAAATGTGATACTTCAGTCCACAAAGTATTGGCAGTGTCTATATGCCCTCAGTCTTTGCCTTATTTTGCTGCCAAGTTCAATCTCAGTGTAACCGCTGCATCAAAAAGACTGCAATTTCCTAAAAAATCTTGGTGTACATTATGTATTTGATTCAATAATAGCTGTTGATTTCAGTATCTTGGAAAGTCAGAAAGAATTTATACATTGATATCATCAGCTCCTTACCTATGTTTGCCTCTGCCAGCCCAGGTTGGATCCAGTATGCAGAAAAAGTGCTGGGTAACCCAATTACACCGCATATATGTACTACAAAATCCCCCCAGCAGATCATGGGATCACTGGTAAAGGATTATTTTGCCAGACAGCAGAACTTGTCCCCAGATAAAAATAGTGCTATGGTTTGCTGCTGCTTATGGCTTTTGAAATATCCAGAACATAGTCCTGAAACTTAAAAAGGGCAAGTTCCCATATCACTTTGTAGAGGTCCTGGCCTGTCCTGGAGGATGCTTAAATGGCAAAGGTCAAACTCAAACTGAAGATGGAAAACCAGACAAAACACTGCTGAGATGAATGAAAGAAGAGTATGCTGAGATCCCTGTGCAGCTTCCAGAAACTAACACATATGTAGGGAGACCATGCCAAGAGTGGCTAGATGGTACAGATTCCCCAAAGGGCCTGAAAGTCCTTGTTAAGCCTGAAAATTTGGTTGAAGGAAACAACAGAGCTAGGTGATAGAAAAATCCATGTTGTTTATTATTTTACCTTAAAGCATAGCGGAGCTAGCTTACTTGTACGTACAAGGAGTCAGAGTATAAACTCTGGCTGCCTGAACAAAGCAATGAGAAAACTTACATACGTTATTTTAGCAGAGCTAGAAAGCCTGTATTACCTCATTTTTTATGACCCTCATGTATATTTAACCATGATACAAGAAGAGGATTTTCCTTAATGGAATAGAGTTGTAAAGGATGTTGACAAAAGTCAGTTGAAACTACAGCCCAGCGTCTCTGTGTCTCATTACATTCCATAACATAGTATATACCTGTAGAATATTAAGCAAGGTAATCTCTCTTGGGGTTAGGGTAATGTCCTTAATGATGTGGCCTTGTTGACAGAGGTAAGGGTATTGCCTGAGCAAACTTTTAGAGAGAACAAAGAAGCCCAGGTGCTGGATCTTCATCCAGTTACTCATTAATTCAGGCTCTGGGTCTGGTTGAAATTAGAAAATGATATAAAATAGTATAATATTTTCCACATTTCCTCCTGAAGCTGAAAGCTTCACCTGAAGACCAATTAAGGTATGGAAAAACCTCTATCTTCCCCAGGGGTAAAGTTGTAAAAATCCTTATCTAGGTGGATTCAGGTTTTTTTTTTCTCTTTCTGTGTTTGGACATCCCCAGAGATGCACAGTAATTATAAACTACTTGTAAACAAGCAGGGGGAGCAAGTTGCAAGGGGGATCAGTAGGGAGCACAATGGGGAAACTAGAGCACCTAAGTAAAATAAGCTAAAGACACCAAAGGTACAAGTAAACAGTCTTGGGAACGCAACGGACTCAGAAAGGGAAAGAGCAGTTCTTGT
>NW_023494378.1:4303052-4409453 GCF_011100635.1 Trichosurus vulpecula
CTCCTCCATGGATTTGGATGATATATCACTTGGTGCATATACCTTTAGTAATGGTATTACTTCGTTTTCTACGGTGCCTTTTAACAGGATATTGTTTCCTTCCTTATCTCTTTTAATTAAATCTATTTTTCCTTTTCCTTTGTCTGAGATCAGGATTGCTACCCCTGCTTTTTTTTACTCCCATTGAAGCATAATATATTCTCCTCCTGCCTTTTACCTTTTCTCTGTGTGTATCCCTCAGTTTCAAATGTGTTTCTTGTAAACAACATATTGTAGGATTATGGTTTCTAATATATTCTGCTATCTGCTTCCATTTTATGAGAGAGTTCATCCCATTCACAATCACAATTATGATTACTTTCTGTCTTTCTCTCCATCCTGTTTCACCCACCCCTAGTTATATTTTTCTTTCTCCTGTCTGCCTTTCCCTCCTCACTAGAGTTTTGCTTTTGACCACCACCTACCTCAATCTTTCTGTCCTTCTATCAGCCCCCTCCCTTTTCCTTCCCTTTCCCCTTACTACTTCTTTCTTCCCTTCTATCCCCCCCATTTTCTTTCCCCTTTCCCCTCCAGCTGCTTATAGGACAAGTTAGATTTCTATATCTGAGTATGTTATTCACTCCTTGTGCCAATTCCAATAAGAATAATGTTCTAACAATTCCCATCTCTCTCCCTTCTTTGCCTCTACTGTAATAGGTCTTTGTGCCTTCTTCATGTGATGTCATTTACCCTTTTTGCCTCCTCCTTTCCTTTCCTCTTATTACAATCTATTTTCACCCCTTAATTCAGTTTTTTTTAACATCACATCAAAGTCAACTTAAACCCATTCCCTCTGTCTAGGTCTTTCCTATCTAGATACCATAATACAGATACAGTTCTCAAGAGTTATAGATGTTATCTTTCTGTATATGGATGTAAACACTTTGCCCTTATGCAATAATGTATTTTTTTGCTTTCCTGTTGACCTTTTTATGCCTTTTTTGAGTCATATATTTGAAAACCCAATTTTCCTTTGAGCTCTTTTCATCAGGGAGGTCTAGAAGTCCCCTATTTCATTGACTGTCCATCTCCTTCCCTGAAAGATTATGCTCACTTTCTCTGGGTAGTTGATTCTTGGTTGTAATCCAAGCTCGTTTGCCTTCAAGAATATCATATTCCAAGCCCTCTGATCCATTAATGAAGAAGCTGCTAGGTACTGTGTAATGCTGCCTGTAGCTTTGTGAGACTTGAATTATTTCTTTCTGGCTTCTTGCAGTATTTTCTCCTTGAGCTGATAATTCTGGAATTTGGCTACAGTATTGCTTGTCATTTTCAATTTGGGATCTCTTTCAGGAGGTGATTGGTGGATTCTTTTAATTTCTATTTTACCCTGGAGTTCTTGGACCTCAGGGAAGGTTTCCTTGATGATATATTGAAAGATGCTGTCCAGGATCTACTTTGTTTTTATCATGGCTTTCAGGTAGACCAATTATTCTTAAATTGTCTCTCCTGGACCTATTTGCCAGGTCCTTGGTTTTTCTAATGAGGTATTTTGAGTTTTCTACTATTTTTCCATTCTTTTGATTTTGTTTGATGGATTCTTGATATGTCATAGTCATTAGCTTCTACTTGCCCAATTCTGATTTTCAATGAATTGTTTTCTTCAGTTACCTTTTGTACCTTTTTTTGCTTTTGGCCAATTCTACCTTTTAAGGAGCTGTTTTCTTCTGTGTACTTTTTCCCCTTCTACATTTCTTATTTTACTTGCTTTTCCAAGAATGCTTTTTGGGCTTGAGACTAGTTCACATTTCCGTTTGAGGTTTTGCCTCTGGCTTTATTGACAATGTTGTCCTCTCTTGAATTTGTGTTTTGATCTTCCCCATCAGCAAGACACTTCTCTATGGTCATTTTTTTCTTTCTTCCTTTTTGCTCATACTGTTTACCTTTTTCTGGCTTTTAAAGTTGATCTATGCTTCTGGGGCACTGGGGGCACTGTCCCAGTCTGTGTACTAGGGGCCTGGTTACTGGCTTTGTGTGCTGGGACCTCAGGTGCTGGCACCTGGAGGCTGTAGGGGTCTGGTAGCTTACCTGGTGCTGAGCTGGATGTGGAGGTGGTGACTGGTGTGTACCTGGTGTTGGCACTTGCCTGCTCCTCCACCCTGGGACTCAGGATCTTCCATTCTTCTGCTGAGGTGGGGCTTGCTGCTGGCTTGCTGGGTGTCCTCCAGTCTTGTACTAGTCCCCCTTCAGCTGCAGCAAGAGAGACTTTTCCCATTAATCCTCCTAGCCTCCTGAGCTAAATGACTGCTTCACCCCGTGTTTCTGCTGGCTGGACTATTCCAGGATTTTTCCTGGGGTGATAATCTCTGGGTATTTCAAGGTGAATAAGGAAAGGTGAGAATGACTTTATACTTACTCTGCCATCTTGGCTTGTGGAAGGCCTCAGTAACAAATTCTTGAATGTAAGAGTGGATGTGCTGGTGAGGCCACATTTGCAGCTTCCTTGCCCCTCCTCCTTCTTACCTGGCAAGTCCATACAGGTGCTAGGAGGTGTGACCTGCCAAGAGCTATTAAAAGACAGGCTCCTAGGAGTCTCTTAGGCCACTAGCCTAGCCCACCCTTGGTCCTTTTCCAGTGCACAAATGGTCATCTGCTTGAGTACCTCCCAAGGTCAGGGAAACCCTTTACTTGCTGTGCCAGCCCACTGTGTTTTCGGCCCGTTCTGGGCGTCAGGAGGTGCCCAGATGCCCCTGACTCTGTTCTCAGTGGCCTCATGAGTGTGCTTGCCCTGCACGAACGTGAAGAGACAGACACTGTGTGTTGCCTCTCAGTCTTCTCTCCTCCTGGTTCACTGGTCCCAGGTCCTTTGGCATTGGATTGCCCTTTTCTGGGGACTGTCTAGCTTATCAATGTCATGCTTCTGGGTGTAACTTGAGCCTAGGATGGGGTCAGAGGCCAGAGGCAGCAGTGCCTCCTCCTTATTTTTGGAAGCCTTGCCTACCGGCCTCTCTTGGGGCATCGTTGGCTCTCTCCCTGGCTTTCTGGGGTGCTGTGCCATTCAGCGAACCCACCGTAAGCTTTCTGGCCCCTACAAGCCCTGGGTCCTTTTCACGTGAGCTACTGACTAGCCATGCCTCCCCCATTACAAAATTAGATTGTTTGATGGGTTGGCATGGTCAGCACCATGGTCAGCTATAGCCGAAGGTAGTGTCTGAGACCAATGGGAGCCAATGACAAAACTGTGAGAGAACACTGGATTGGGATTCAGCTATCAGCGTGGAGCATTTACCATGTGATCTCTTAGCTTCTCTGGGGCCCAAGGGTCTATTCTGCAAAATGGGGCAGGGGGATGGACTTACAGACCTCCAGAGTCCTTTCCAGCTCTAAAACTCTGAACCTCCCCAACCTACTATGACCCTAGAGGAAGAACAGGGAAAGAAGGCCTTGGGAGGAGTCTCCAAGAGGAGCTCAGGGAGGAGGGAAAGCCTCCATTCTGGACCAGCCTGGGGAGCCATTGGCTCCCTGCCAGCTGCCACATTCTCCAAGCTCTGTAGGCTGGCCTCAGCCCGGGCTGTGCCTCAGCTCCCACTGCACATGGCAGGCAGGACCAGACTCCAGTTTCCATGCACCTTTACTGATGGTCAGCTTTTTCTAGTCAGCAGAGGTCAAGGCCAAGGGCTCCCTGCCCCTCAGAAGTGTTATCTGGGGTTTAGCTACTCACATCGAGATGACCCTGTCTCCCTCTTCCTCCCCCATTGTCCTCAGTGATTGGGTACTTGGTCCATGAGGAGATGATGATGCACCACTCACCCAGGGCCAGCTCAAGGAGGAAAGGTCCACATATTCCCAGAAAACGAGCCTTAAGGCTCTGCCAGGCACAAGACAGACTCCTCACAAATAGTAACTTCTGCTGACAACTGTTTCTGTAAACATCCTCTCCTCTGAGACTCACAGCAACCTTGTGTGAGAGGCAGAGTGTGCATTACCCATATTTTACAAGTTAAGAAACTGAGCCTCAGAGAGGTGGAGCCATATCCCGAGTCTTAATCCTGGCCTGTGGCTAGTCTGGATTTCAATCTCTCTCATCTGTTTGGTGGTGTGGGGGAGGTTTGGATGGGATCATCTGAAAGGGTCCTTCCAGCCTTGGCAGCCCAGTGTGCCCTCCAGTAAGCCAGGAAGAGGTCTCCTTTCTTCTTTGGAGTCTAGTTTGCAATGCTTATGAAATGACCCTACAGGACGCCATGGGGGGCCCCAAGATCAATCCAGACAACTACGGGATGGATGTGAATAGTGAGGACTCCACAGATGATGCTGCCCAGGCCCAACAGCGTATTCCTGCTTGCGCCCAGGGTAAGTGTGTACCCCCACCTCTTTACAAACGACTTTCCCGTTAGATTGGACCAGACTATACTGAAGGAGAGCAACATCTAACAAGTCTAGAAAGGTATTCTGGGGGCAGGTTGTGAAGCTTGGTTGTTACATGCCAGCAGCAGCTTATATTTGATCTATAGTCCAAGGAGGGGAGGGATGTGGTAAGCCCTGCTGGGCTTTAGAAAAATCCTTTTGTAGTCGCGTGGAGGATGGCTGGTTCGGGGTAGAAGTTGGAGGCTGGAGACGATTTGGGAGGGTGCTGCACTAGTGCAAGTGAGAGGCAGCCATGGCAGGACCAATGTCAGATATGGTGGAAAAGGAAAGTATAAGGTGTGGCTATTGATGTGGGATGAGAGGGAGGGAGGAGTCGGGTAACACTGAGCTCATGAGCAAGGTGGCGGTGCCCTCAGCAGTAAGAGGGAAGGGTAGATGAGGGGAGAGAGACAATTCTGGAAGTTGGATATTCTGAATTTGAGGTATCTATGGGACATCCAGTTTGAAATATCCAGTGTGCAGTTGGTGATTTGGGGCTGGCACTCAGGAGACAGGTGAGGGCTGGACACATAGCTTTGGGAGTGTTCCACATAGAGGTGGTAGTTGAACTCCTGAAAGCTGAGGTGGTTAACCAAGGAGAGTGTATAGAGGAAAGAAGGGAGCCAGGACAGAGCCCGGGGGATACCTGTGGTTAGTGGGTGTGATCTGGACATAGACTCAAAAGAGAAGGCTGAGAAGGAGAAGCAGGAGAGGAGAAGGTGCCTAGTAGCACCCTCAGCAGAAGAGAAGTCAGGAGGGATGTGGGTCAGAGAAGGATTGTTTGGTTTGGCGGTTAGGACGTTCCTGGGGGCAGCTGCAGTTGAATGATGAGGTGGAAGCCAGATTGCAAGAGCTGAGGAGAGGAAGTGGCAGTGAGAATCTGGCTTTTTAAAGGAGTTGGGCTGAAGCAGGGGAAGAGAGACATAGCAGGGTTGGCTCTCCGGAGGCTCCTTAAGGGATAAGGGAGACCAGGGAAGCAGCCCTATTGGAGAAGGGTAAAGACTAGAGAAAAGGGGCTGGGATCAGGGCCCCTGGAGAGGGCTTGGCCTTACTGAGAAGGAGGACCACCTTCTCATGGGAGATGGGAGGACAGGCGATCCTGGGGACTGAGGTCAGGGGCCTTAGATGGGAGAAGGGTATCTTGGGGAGGAGGAGGAGGAAGGTTCTCAGCTGTGAGGTCTAGGTGTACAGCGGGTGATGTGGGAGGCTTGAGGAGAGAAGGGAAGGTTTGGAATAGCCTTGAGGGGGGAGTCACCACGATTTGCGTGGCATCACCCTGTGAGCCCCCTTCTCTGGCATAACCCCTGACTCTCTCCTGCCCAGGGACCCAGCTGAGCCAGGCCCTCCTCAGTCAGTTCTACCAGCCTCCTGACATGGACGACCCCTTTGGGACTTTCTTCCATCCAAGGCTCGAGGACATATTCAACAAGTGTAAAGTGCAGGATCAAACACCTAAAACAACTCCAAAGGACTCATGATTGAAGCAAGCTGTTGGCTCTCTTTTTCTGTTTTGTTTTGGTTTTTCTTTCCCATGGTTCTTCCCATTCATTCTAATTCTTCCATACAACATGACTGACATGAAAATCTGTATAATAAGAAAGTATATGAGACCCGATATAGGATTGCACAGCGTCTTGGGGAGCAGGTAGGGGAGGGAGATGGGAAAAATTTACAACGTATTGAAGTGAATGTTGAAAACTAAAAGTAAATTTATATGTAATTTATACAATTATATATTGATATATGATATGTATAAGATACAAAAATAAATAAAAAAAATCTTTTATTAAAAAAAATTAAACTGCATTACCCCAAGCACACTATTTCGGCTGACTGGCATTCTCCACCGCTGCTACGGGCCCAGCCCCTTGTGGGCCTATCCTAAGGCCTGAAGAAGCCCTGAGGAGGGGAGGGAAGAGGGGGCAGGTGAGGGGGAATGAGTGAATCTTGCTCTCATCAGATTTTACCTGAGGAGGAAATAATATACACACTCAATTGGTTATCTTACCCCACAGGAACGAAGGAGGAAGAAGATCAAAAAGGGGGGATGAGAGAAGGGAGGGCGGATAGGGGGAGGTGGTAATCAAAAGCAAACACTTTTGAAAAGAGGGTCAAGAGAGAAAATTGGATAAAGGGGGATAGAATAGGAAGGACCAAAATATATTTAGTCTTTCACGACATGAGTATTGTGGAAGGGTTTTGCATAATGATACACATGTGGCCTAAGTTGAATTGCTTGCCTTCTTAGGGAGGGTGGGTAGGGAGGGAAAAGGGGGAAGTATTTGGAACACTCCTTACCTGGAAACAGAAAGAGGAAGTGGGGATTGGCAATGGAGACATTTTGTGATGAAACTGAAGGAGTTTGGATTTTCAGTTAAAGAGGCTGGGACTCAAATCCTGTCTCTGTCACTGATGAGCTGTGTATGCCTGAGCAAGTCACATAAGGCCTCTGAGCTTCAGTTGACAGATCGGTAAAATAAGCAGGTCTCATTACATAGCCTGTGTGATTCCTTTCAGCACCAGATCTATATTCTTGCATGTGACTTTAAGCAAGTCACTTCTGTCTGGCCCTCAGTTTCCTCATCTATAAATTGAGTGGGTTGGACTATAATCTTTGATATCCCTTGCAGCTCTTGATCTAAAATCTTGTGCATGACCTTGGGCAAATCACTTGTATAAAATGAGGTGATTGGACTCCCATCTCTAGATTTAGGATGCTATGATCTTCTGCATACATTGAAAATATTAAAAGAATGACTAGGTACAGAAAGGAGTAAGGCCACAGATGTACACCATACCTTTGAGAATGCTGGTAGCACCTAAAAGGAGATAGATGGCTTTGTTCAGAACGGAGTATATCAGTTGGAGATCGATGAAGAACATGGTTCAGGGGAAATGAGATGAATGAAAAGCCTGAGAAATAAAGAGTTTCTGAGTAATTAATAATCAATTTATTAATAAGGCTAGCTGATAATCAAATTGATGGTCAGTGTTCTATCTCCACAACCAAAGATAAAACCATGGAGGTCATTGAATGGTTAAATACCTTTGGATAAAGAGGTGCCCTGACAGATGGAAAACAACCTTGATAGGTGAACAATTAGTGAGGAGGTAGGGTAAATGTCTTCAACTCCTTCTCTTGAGAACATGGCTTGATCATGGGACTCGGACACCTCCAACCATCTGGACAAAGGAATTCATCTTCATTCAATCCACTCTGGTCAATTTTCTCTTTCATGTGCTGAGTTACACTCAAACACAATGTGGGGCTGCAAGAGAATAGAATTATTGCTTTACGTTCTGTTTACCCTCTGAACGGAAGAGAGGTCTTCTAGTTGGTTGAGGTCCTGGCCAGGATGAAGGAGCATGTTCCCAGAGAATTTGAAAATATCATTTACCAGCAATTTCCTTCAGAGACTGACTGACTTACAGGGCATGGCCCCTGAATGAGGAAATAGAAAAAATACATTAATCCTAACTTAATAATATCTTATTAATATAATAAAAAGTCTCTTCTCCCAGCAGGAAGATGAGATTTGGAAACAGAAAAGCCCAATTGGAATCTAAGCCCTACTACTGAGGCCAATGACTATAGCTGTAGCCTTATTATCATTTCGCATACCCCCAGGGTTACTTTTTACAGGTTTATTTTTATTTTTTAGTAGCCCTGGACAGGGCACTTAGGTGGTACAGTGGATAGAACACCTGTCTTGGAAACAGAAAGATCTGAGTTCAAGTGTGGCCTCAGATACTTACTCTGCCACTCTGGGCAAGTCACATAACCCTTATTTGCCTCAGTTACTCTGGTTGAATTGAAACACTTTGGAGAATGAAATAGCAAATCACTTCAGCATCATTGCAAAGAAAACCCCATGGATATAAGTCCATGGCATCACATAGAGTCAGACATCACTGAGTGACTGAACAACAACAAGCCCTCAACAACTGGGCAGATATTTACCTGAATGCCTGGTAGAATGTCAGTCACACTCGATATTATTTCAAAGTTTCCTTCAGAAAAAAGTCAGTCTTTTTTTTGCATTTATGTACTGAAAATTTTTGAGTCCTTTTCTTAATCAACATTAAGACTTTATCCACATAACCATGTGGGAGGATGAAATCAGCTCAATGCTGTCCCTACGGCTATGAAGGCTTATCCTGTATCAGATGAGTTTTGATATGATGTTGAGTTTAATAGGGAATTTTGATGGGGATAATTTAGTCTGAATTCATATTGACATTGAAGGAATTCAGTACGCTCTTCATTTCATAAATTTAGGACTTTAGTTTCTTTCTGCCTGTATAATAAGAAAAGAGCTGTTATACGCACTAAAATTCAATAAAAATATGGTTTTAAATGAGTAGGTGGCTTGAACACAAGATGACAGACTAAAAGTGTAATATCTGCATTTTCCACAAGACAGGGATCTCAGTTGTATGATATATTTCTCTCTGGCCTAAAACTTTCATTACAATGCAAATATTCCATCTCTCCACAAGATGACACCAAAAATTGATAAATTCTGCAATTTCCATTGTGACCACTAGATGTCAGGAAAAGAGTACTATAATATTCTTCAATCTCATTCTTTTGACCAGGAGATGTCCACAAAAGACTGTGAAATAATTTTCAATGGCATTAAATTTGTTAAAAAGCATTTATTAAAAGGTACTATGGGATCGCACAATGCTAGGGGTGCTGGGAGTCCAAAGGTAGGAGTCCAAAGATAAAAATGAAACAGATCCTGCTCTCAGAGAAAAGTACATGCTATTGATGGAGACCAACTCTTTATGAGTAATACAGGAATCAATAAACATGATCCTTCAAAAGAGGAAGAAAACAAGTCCCACCATTCCTTTCCAGTGGTGCAAGGTCCACAGGGAATGCAGGATGAATTTATTTTAACACTTTTTCAATGTCTTGATTCTTTTTACTGAATATTTCTTTCAAAGTTTTTTTTTTCTTCTGTGTGATGTCTCTCTGTTTACTTTTGCTTTTTAGTCATTTTTCAGTCATGTCAGAATCTTCATGACTCTATTTGGGGTTTTCTTAGCAGAGATATTGAAGTGGTTTACCATTTCCTTCTCCAGCTCAATTTACAGATGAGAAAACTGAAGCAAACAGGATACAGTGACTTGCCCATGGTCACACAGCTATTAAGTGTCTCTGGTGGGATTTGAACTCAGTTCTTACTGACTCCAGGCCCAGAACTCAATCCATTGAGCCACCTAGTTTCCCTGATCTCTGTCCACTAAAGCACTACAGAAATATGAACTCTCTATTGGTCAAGGCTCTTAGAGTGAATGGGAGGAGGCCAGAGAGCTCAGTTTTGATGGAGACTCTTCCTTCCAGTGTCACTGACTGGCAACTTTTTCCTATTTTCTCATACACCCTGCCCCTCTTGCCTACTAAACTCTTTTAGCCTCAGTTTCCTAATTGGTAAAATGGTAGCAATCCTGAAATTCCCTACCTAATAGGTCTTTTGTAAGGACAGTACTGTATACATCTTGGACTTTAACATAAATATGAGTTATTCTATCATTATTTTTGTCTCACGAGATGTCTGTCCTGGGAATAGGAGAAGCAACTAAGAGAAAGCTTGTGCAAGGGCTAAGAATGGCTGAAAAGTGAGTACCCCAAGTACCAGGGAACACCAGACATGATGGGAGACTGAGCCCTGGGAAGGACACTTTTCACAATGAGGTGGGAAAGGAAGCCCAGAATCTGGGCCAGGAAGAAAGGGGCAGGGGCTGGTGGAAATGGGAACAAGAGAGGTGAGAAGGGATTTCACATGCCACTTCCAGGAAAGGGGCAAAGGGACAGCTAGGTGGCACAGTGAGTAGAGTACCGGCCCTGGAGTCAAGAGGACCCGAGTTCAAATTTTGACTATGCGGTTTACTACCTCTGTGACCTTGGGCAAGTTGCAAATCCCCTGCTCATGTTTCTTCTTCTATAAAATGGAGAAGTTGGATTATTATTCTATAAATAATATATTCAGAGTATTTTTTAGAAAGGTTAGTATAGCAATCATTCAGGATAAATGAGAGAGAGATCCGCATCGGGGACACCTGCTGGGAGTCTACACTATTCAGTTATAAAATAAATGTAATACAGGCATCGTAACATGACATTTACATACCCTTCCACATAAATATCTCCCTTAATTCTTATAACAAACTTATGAGGTTTCTGTATTATACAGGTATTATTGCAAATGGGGAAACTGAGGCTCAAAGAGGCAATGAAGTTGTTTTTATTTTGAATTTAATTTAACATTGTTTCACTCTATATTTTCCTGTTTTGGGGGTTTTCCGAGTATCATAATAGTGTATCTCTTAGAAGGATGTTTTCCCCAAGCCTGCCAACTGTACCTTTTGAACGATTCTCACTCAACTAGTTAAGTGCCAGAAGGAGGATTTAAAACTAGGTCTCTTCTGACTGCTTTCCCACAGCTCTTTTCACTACATTGCATTGCCTCTCTTAAGAAGGAGACCATACAGCCAGCATTAGTGGGAACAATGAGAATAGAGAGAAAGGCATGGGTGCCAAAGATATCTTGAAGGAAGACTTGAGGATTCTGGATATAAGGATTAGAGAGAGATGAGTCAAAGATGACTTAAATTTCAAGACTGAGTGCCTAGGAGAATGAAAGTACCACTGGAAAAAATATGGAAGTGGGAGAGGAAGAGATTTATTTTAAAAGAAAGGCTGGGTTATATTTAGTCTAAGGGAATCGCAGAGCAAACGAGCAGAACTGGTCAGTAGGCATCGGGCACCCAGGACTGGAGCCCATATCATTCTAGGGATGAATGCAGATTTAAGAATTAGGGTCTGACAATGCTACAGAAGGGAAGAGAGAGGAGTTTCAAGAAAATGGGGGTGTGATCAGCAGAAAGATTAGGGAGGAGGGGGACAGAGAAGATGCTATTGGATTCCTCAGTCCCTCTTCATACTCACCAAAAACAGATTTATTCCCTGAATAGAGGACTAGATTTAAGATTATGGGTGAATTCTGCACCAGATTGGCCCTGGAAATGAACCATGTAATTCTTGGGATTCCCCCTGATTTCCCTGCCATTGAAAACAATATCTCCCATTCATCGAGGAATGTGCCAATGTCTGGAAGCCCTCATACAGAGTTGAAATGAAATTGCCGTGTTGCTCTAATGATGTAATTGTGCAGTGATAAATCCTGCTGGCTGTTCATATGGACATTGACACATCAAAAGAGTACCTTTAAAACCATCTCATCAAACACAGCATGACATCTGACAGCTAAATATGATTTTTGTTTTCCTTTTGTGAGTATTTTTCAGATTTGGATTTGTCCAGTATTTCAGATTGTTGAGATAACCAAAAGTACTGTATTTCCTTTGTGAATGGATAGACTGGTTTTGAATTTGACTGCCTTATCCAGAAACTTGTAGGCCCTTGGGATCCCAAGGCTTTTGAAGCTACAGATGTTAATTTTGGATGACTTCCATTAAAAAAGCCAGTGTTGATTTGTGATTGGCCACAAAACTCTTCATGCCATAGTTATAATTCCTACGTTTTTTGTCTGAGAATCTTCTTTCCTTGTTTTTTAATTGGTCATTCTGCTTCTGTTTGTATGTTGTATGAAATATGAGACTATAGCAGTTGTACAATTTTCTTCCATTGCCCGGAATTTGCAGAGAGTCAATAAGTCTTCCAAAGGTTAGGCTAAAAGTTACTTAATTTAGCAAAAAATCAAAATTTGCATAAAAAACTTGCTTAAACAATAGGAAAGTAAAGGGTTATAATTGAGTGCAAAATGTCAAGTAAAAAATTTATATTCATTCAATGCCTGTGGAGAAATAGCTTCTTATTTGCACACGAATAGCAACAATCTTGGTTTTGTTTTGGTTTTATTTTTCCTTAGTTCTCCTCCTTGACTTTTAAATATTGATCTTATTTTTAAATTACTTATTTCTTAAAAGTCACTGTGCTTTTATGTTGTCAGGATGACTAAGGAATGATATAATGTGTGCTAACTACATGTCTTAGTACTCTTTCATTTTGGTTTGGGAGTTAAATTGTTATACTTCTGTTCAGTATAGATTTCAAATGATATAAAACTGAAAGTGCCTCTTTTTCTGTTATACCCACAGATTTGGGTTTAATTTTAAAATTATATTCATAATGTAATGGGTGTTAGTTACATCTTATCTTGTTAAAAATGCCTATTTTTAGCAGAAAAATAATTTATGGCTGATCCATTGTTATCAACTATGAAGTTACTTCTTGAAGTAAAAAATGTTTAAATCTCTAAACTTCTATCGTTGTCTTTAACTGTGCTCATGTCGGATGTCTATGGCAATATGCCACTGCACCAGGGATGCTTAGATAGCTCTTTTATCTGAATCACCAACTTGTTTGAGGAGAAAAAAAGTCATAACTTTTATTGGTAAAGAATAGTTTTTCCTTGGGGCTTTGTCAGGAGGAGGTATATGCTTCAGAACACGCAATTTACCAACATTAGACTGTCTCTGTCCCCTGCAACCCATATAATGCAATTGTACTTCTGTGCGGCTCAGTTTAAATGGACTTTCCAATTAATATCTCTATGGAAAATCTGAACATGCCTTATCATAAAACTACTAAGTGTATAAAGAATTCTAAAAATACAATGTTTTAGGAAAAAGATTTTCTTTGACAAGAATAGTCAGAAGGATGCTATATTTTAAAACTATATGTGAAGTAATTTTAATTAGGGTTTTTTGTTCATAATATAATAGAAAGCTTTGTTAATACTATGCTACTTAGCCTTGTTGAAGAAGAAAAATAATTTCCCTCAGGTAAATAAGTTGATATTTGGTTTTTGTCTCCAGTGTCTTTGTAGCACTGTTTGCTAAAATTACATAAGGATGTATTTCATAATTCACAGAACCATTTCATAGTTCATTAAAAAAAAGCTTAAGATCAGAAGCACTGTTTTTGACACGTCTTCAGCTAATGCTGACACAAGACAATAGAAACAAATCAATTGAAGACCTTATGACAACCCTTTAGCTGAGGAGAGAGGTCAGGAAATGTCATTACTTCTTTCCTCTTATTGGGAGTTCAGTTATACCACGACCTATAAGGATCACTATGCCTTGCATAGTTTATTGTCAAGTGCCTGTGTTTCACCTTTTAAAGTATTTGTGATGCACAGCTGGAGGAATAGCCCTATATAATTATAAAAAACTTCTCATAATCTGAATTATTCTGGAGTTAGAACTATGTTTGGATTAGAATTTATTGTATAACTTATTTGAATTTTTGTTTCCCACAGATGAAACATATTAAAGTGAAATATTAATGTTTAATTAAAATTGTGTCTGATTTTAAGGTCAAATGAATGTGTGATTTTAATATAATTATTTATTATATTTTGTAGCATAACTTCTTTTGAAGAAATTTTCACTAAAGTGAGTTTTTCTTTTGTTCTCTTCATAGGCATTTCATTAAATCTCTTAACCAGAAAATATTGAGTCCTTAGTTTGGGTTTTAAATGTTTATATATCCTAAATATGATCAGGAATACTGGATGCATGCAACAGGGATAGAATTTAACTCCTTAATGCTTTGTTTGATTTTCATGAGAAATCGGTCATGCTTCATAAAAGGTAGATTTAAGGATGAATTTTGAGGTTATACAAAAACATTTTTACTTAAATCTTTTTCCCCATTGTCAATTTGCATGATTATTAGCTTTGACTAAAAAGTGTCAGATGACTGTAATAAGTCACATAGTGACTTGACTTTTTTTTTAGCCTCATTTTCAAATGCAAAAAATACTTGTAGAATTTTCACAAAAGAAATAATAACTGGAAAAAAAAACTGGCCATAGCCTTCGATACAGCAATACCACTAGTAGATCTGTATCCCAAAGGGATCATAACCATAGGAAAAGGACCCACAGGTACAACAATATTTATTGCAATTCTCTTTGTGGTGACCAAGAATTGCAAATTGAGGGGATGCCCATTAGTTGGGGAATGACTAAAAAAGTTTTGGCATGTGAATGTAATGGAATACTATTGTTCCATAAGAAATGGTGAGCACGAGGATTTCAGAAAGACCTGGAAAGACTTTCATGAACTGATGTTGAGTGAAGTGAGCAGAACTAGGAATACATCGTACATAGTAACAGGAACGTTGTGCAATGACCTACTTTGTTAGACTTAGCTCTTCTGAGCAATGCAATGATCTAAGACAATTCCAAGAGACTCATGAAGGAAAATGCTATCCACATACAGAGAAAGAACTATGGAGTCTGAATGTAGATTGAAACCTACTATTTTCTCTTTTGTTGTTGCTGTTTTTTGTTTTGTCTTTCTCACGGTTTTCCTCATTTCTTCTGATTCTTCTTTCATGACATGACTAATATGAAAATATGTTTAATATGATCATACATGTATATCTTATATCAGGCCACATGCCATCTTGGGGAGAGGGAAGTGAAGGGGGGGAATTTAGAACTCAACATCTTATAAAAGTGAATGATGCTCTCTATCTCTTGTTGGGTCATGAATTCCTTCTTTTCTATAAATCTGATATGTAAACTATTCCTTGCTCTCCCAAATTGCTTATAGTTTCAGCCTTTATTACTAAATCATGAACCCATTTTGACTTTATTTTGGTATATTGTGTAAGATATTGTGCTTTGCCCAGTTTCTGCCCTACCATTTTCCAATTTTCCCAGCAGTTTTTGTGAAAGAGTGAATGCTTAGCCCAGAAGCTGGCCTCTTTGGGTTTATCAAAGAGCAGATTACTATAGTCGTTCACTTCTCCATCTTGTGTACCTATCCTATTCCACCGATCCACAACTCTGTTTCTTAACCAGTACCAGGTACTTTGGATGACTGCTGCTCTATAATACAGTTTAATATCTGGTATGACTAGGCCACCTTCTCTAGCATTTCTTTTCATTAATACCCTAGATATTCTAGACCTCTTGTTCTTCCAGATGAATTTTGATATTATTTTATCCAGCTCTGTAAAATAATTTTTTGGTAGTTCAATTGGTATGGCACTGAATAGACTACTTTAGGTAAAATTGTCATTTTTATTATATTAGCTCTGCCTAACCATGAGCAACTGATATTATTCCATTTATTTAGATCTGACTTAATTCGCGTGGAAAGGGTTTCATCATTATGTTCATCAATAGGCCCTGAGTTTGTCTTGGCAGATAGACTCCCAAATATTTTAGTGTCTATGGTAACTTTGAATGGAATTTCTCTTTCTAGCTCTTGCTGTTGGGCTTTGTTAGTAATGTATAGGAATGCTGAGGATTTATGTGGGTTTATTTTATATCCTGCAACTTTGCTAATGTTGTTTATTATTTCAAGAAGTTTCTTACTTAATTCTCTAGGAATCTCTAAGTAAATTATCATATCATCTGCAAAAAGTGATAATTTAGCTTCTTCTTTGCCTATTCTAATTCATTCAATTTCTTTTTCTCCTCTTATTGTTACAGCTAACGTTTCTAGTACCAAATTGAATAGCAAGGGTGATAATGGACATCATTGTTTCACACCTGATCTTATTGGGAATGCATCTAGCTTATCCCCATTACAAATAAAGCTTGTTGATGGTTTTAAATAGATGCTATTTATAATTTTAAGGAAGGCTCCATTTATTCCTATGCTTTCTAGTGTTTTTAATAGGAATGGTTGTTGTATTTTGTCAAAGGCCTTTTTCTGCATCTATTGAGATGATCATATGGTTTCTGCTAGCTTTGTTGTTGATATGCTCAATTATGCTAATAGTTTTCCTAATATTGAACCAGCCTTGCATTCCTGGAATAAATCCTACCTGGTCATAGTGTATTATTCTGGTGATAAGTTGCTGCAATCTTTTTGCTAATATTTTATTCAAAATTTTTGCATCAATATTCATTAGGGATATTGGTCTATAATTTTCTTTCTCTGTTTTGACTCTACCTGGTTTGGGTATTAGTACCATGTTTGTGTCATAAAACGAATTTGGTAGGACTCCTTCTTCACCTATTTTCCTAAATATTCTACAAAGTATAGGAATTAGTTGTTCTTTAAATGTTTGATAGAATTCACATGTAAAACCATCTGGCCCTGGAGATTTTTTTCCTAGGGAGCTCATTGAAGGCTTGCTCAATTTCTTTTTATGAGATGAGGTTATTTGGAAATTTTACTTCCTTTTCTGTTAAGCTGGGCAACTTATGTTTTTGTAGATATTCATCCATATCTCTAAGGTTGTCAAATTTATGGGCATACAATTGGGCAAAATAATTCCTAATTATTGTTTTGATTTCCTCTTCATTAGAGGTGAACTCACCCTTTTCATTTTTGATACAGGTAATTTGATTTTCTTCTTTATTTTTTTTAATCAAATTGACCAAAGGTTTATCAATTTTATTGGTTTTTTCATAAAACCAGCTCTTTGTTTTATTTATTAATTCAATAGTTTTGTTGGTTTCAATTTTATTAATCTCTCCTTTGATTTTCAGTATTTCTAATTTCGTATTTAATTGGGGATTTTCAATTTGAGAGAGTTGGTTGTTATATCTTTACTACCAAAGCACAGACTTTATATTCATCAGGTAGGTCAGTTTTTACAAAACAAGAAAATGATAAATGCTGGAGAGGATGTGGTAAAATTGGAACCTTGTTCCATTGCTGGTGCAGTTGTGAACTGCTCCAGCCATTCTGGAGAGGAATTTGGAACTATGCCCAAAGGGCTATAAAAATATTCATACCCTTTGACCCAGCAATACCACTTCTAGGGTTCTATCCCAAAGAGATCACACAAGTGGGAAAAGGACCCATATGTATAAAAATATTTATAGCGGCTCTTTTTGTGATAGCTAAGAATTGGAAATCAAAGGGATGCCCATCAATTGGGGAATGGCTGAACAAGCTGTGGTATATGAAGGTAATGGAATACTATTGGGCTATAGGAAATGGGGATGATATGGACTTCATAACAATCTGGAAAAACCTACATGACATAATGCTGAGTGAGTGGAGCAGAGCCAGGAGAACATTATACACAACCACAGATATATGGATTCTGTGAGGACCAACACTGACAGACTTTGCTCTTCTCAGCAACACAATGTGCAGAGACAGCTCCAAAGGACTCACGATGGAGACTGCTATCTACATCCAGAGAAAGAACTGTAAAGTATGAATTCAGATCAAGGCACACTTCATGCTCGCCTTTTCCTCCCCCACCCCACTCCCTGCTTTTTTTTCTCTCTTCTGTATTTGTTTTTGGGTTGTGGTTTTTTTTTTGGCTCTGTTTATTCTTTCTCATGAGTCATTCCATTGGTCATAGTTCTTCTCCACAACTTGACTAGTGTGCAAATTAATTCAATACGAAGTTATACAAGGAAGATATATGGACTTCCATGCCATCTTGGGGATGGGGGGGGGAAGGAGGGAAGAAAATCTGGAATTCAAAATTATGTAGAACCAAGTGTTGCAGACTAAAAACAAAAAGAAAAAAAGGGAATTATGAAAACTAAAAGTTAATTAATAAAAAGAGAGCAATCTGAAAAAAAGATACAGCCCAGGTCTCACCTGATATGGAAACAAATAAATAAAGTGGTAACACATATAACTTTTCTAAAAGAGATACTCTATTACCTTTCTAGTGAGAAGGTGAACCCAAGATTTTCAAAGGCTATGCCAGAGGAGTTTACGTTCTAGAAGGTCTTGTCAAACTAAGATTGAGTTAGTATTCGACTATCAGACTAGCAATGGACTATGTCTACTGACTGAAAATCAGCCTGGCCAAATAAGAGTCTTTCATAGCCAGAAGGTCAGTAACTTTTTTGTTGATTCATTTTCATTGTATCTGACCCTTCATGACCCCATTTGGGGATTTCTTAGCAAAGATGCTGGGATGGTTTTGCCATTTCCTTCTCCAGCTCATTTTATAGGTCAGGAAATGGAGGCAAACTGGGTTAAGTGAATTGTCCAGGATTACAGGACAATTATGTATCTTAGGCCAGATTTGAATTTACAAAGATGAGTCTTCCTGATTCCAAGCCCAGTGCTTTATCCACTGTGCCACCTAGTTGCCCTGAATTTGCTATAGGGTTGTGTAATTTAGTGACTTGGAAACTCTTGAAGACCATCTTCTCAGGTATGGAGGAGCTTCCATATCCAGTGGAGGATTTAGTATCCACATTATTCAAGTCCTATGACCTTGAAATATTTATTGAAGTAAAACAAGTCGTCCCTAACGGATACAACAAAGAGTTCAGAAAGTTTCAGTAGGAAACACATCGATTTATCCATATAGTAGGCCTGATATCACACAAGTTTGGGCTTTTTAGAGATTAGAACTAATGTATTATACCAGTGGTTGATTTCTGCTGCAGTGGGAAGAATTTTCTAACATTCAAGTCTCTACAATGCCTTTGTCAAAGTCACGGCTATAAGAGTGTGGGCTAGAATAGGGTGTCTCCTTTACCCACAGTTCATCTTATGTAGCCTAATAACCTTTGATAGCTGAGCCAGCACGACTTGATGCCAAGGGTGGGCATCATTAAGAGATGCCTCAATCATTTCAACAGAGTGAACAAAATGACCCACCCATGTTTTACAATGCACTACCAAATTTAAATTTCAGATTAAGAATAGACTGACACACTGGGAAATCACAGGCTTATGATCGATATGTTCATAACTATCACTTTATATCTATAATGTATTCACTATAAAAATGGGGGTATACCAATCCAAGACCAATAATAATTTTATACTGAGAACTATACAAATTTAATCAGAGACACTACATATGATATACTCCATGAAGACATTTAATGAATGAATAAAATAGCTAGAATTTACTAAACATTTGATATCATTCAAGATAGATGTCTGAGAGTAAATGCATTAATAAAGTCAACCAAGCCTTAATGTGAAGTGCTGGTGCATGTGATTGAAAAGAGACTCATTAGTAGATCTGAAATCTTACGTCAAGTCAAAACAAGACCCACAGATATTTCTACCATGTGGGGCTATAATGGAGCACATTCTTTTGATGTTGATATTAGCATTAAAAGAATAGGTGGTGAGGTAATCAAACATTGGAAGTTTGTGATAAGGGCAGAGCAGAACAGAAATGTATAAGAATAAACTTACTATTTGACTTGAGTGTCTAGGTTAAAAAACAAAACAAAAAAACCCAAAAAACTATGTTGCCCTGAGTGACCTTGTGTGTTAGGCAGAGAGTGATGGGGGTTTGTGGGGAGAGGACTGGTTTGGGCAATTTCTAACTTCTGGAGTAAAGCCTCCCACCCCCAGACTGATTCTGTTAGAGTGGTTAAATTTGTATTAAGTCTGGCTTGGTACTGCTTTGTTGCTAGCCAGAAAGGTTATAACAATCTGGGTCTTCTTATTTATCATCATAATTAATAGTATTATTTTGGGATCTTTAATAATAAGCCCAGTCATAGCATAAACGTGATTGGCATGGTCCTAAACTCAGTTGTTTCAGTACGGGAAAAGAAAATATATCGGTGTTACGGAGATAAGGATATGCACGTGAATGGGTCCATGCCATTTATGATTCTTACCTTTGAAAAGAAACAGAAGTAATTAAACTTCAGGAGGAGTGAACTGATTGAACTTAATATTGTAAAGGGACTGAAAGGAACAGCCACATTGTATGATGAGGAACAGTCAATAACTTAGCTATTCACAGCACTATAATGATCAAAGACAGTCATGGAAGATTCATGATGAAGCATGCTATCTGCCTCCAGAGAAAGAACTGATATTGACTGACTATAGACTGAAGTATGTTATTTTTCACTTCTTTCTTTCCTTTCTTCCTTGCTTCCTCTCTCCCTTCCTTAGCTTCCCTTTCATTTCAGTCTTCTTGTGCCACACGACTAATATGGAAATGTTTTACATGATTGCACATGTATAAGCTTTATAGGACTGCTTATTTTTTCTTTTTTAAATTTTTTGTTTACAACACACGATTCTACATAATTTTTAGTTCAAGATTTTCTTCCCTCCCTCCCCAACATGGCATTGGATCCCATATAACTTCCAAGTATAACTTCACATTGAATTAATTTACACACTAGTCAAGTTGTGGAGAAGAACCATAACCAATGGAATGAATCATGGGAAAGAAGAAACAGAACCAAAAACACCCTAAAAACAAAAACAAAAACAAAAAAGGGGGTGGGGGAAGGCAAGCATGAAGTGTGCCTCAATCTGCATTCATACTTCATAGTTCTTTCTCTGGATGTAGATAGTACTCTCCATCGTGAGTCCTTTGGAGTTGTCCTTGCACCTTGTGTTGCTGAGAAGACCCAAAGTCTGTCAGGGTTAGTCCTCACAAAATCCACATATCTGTGGTTGTGTATAATGTTCTTCTGGCTCTGCTCCACTCACTCAGCATTATGTCGTGGAGGTTTTTCCAGGTTGTTATGAAGTCCGTATCATCCCCATTTCTTATAGCACAATAGTATTCCATTACCTTCATATACCATAGCTTGTTCAACCATTCCTCAATTGATGGGTATCCCTTTGATTTCTAATTCTTAGCTATCACAAAAAGAGCCGCTATAAATATTTTTGTACATATGGCTCCTTTTCCCACTTGTGTGATCTCTTTGGGATACAACCCTAGAAGTGGTATTGTTGGGTCAAAGGGTATGAACATTTTTGTAGCCCTTTGGTCATAGTTCCAAATTCCTTTCCAGAATGGTTGGATCAGTTCACAACTCCACCAGCAATGGAACAATGTTCCAATTTTACCACATCCTCTCCAGCATTTATCATTTTCCTGTTTTGTAAAAACTGACCTACCTGATGAATATAAAGTCTCCAGAAAATGAAAGTACCCCACACACTTTTCAGTGTAATCTGCATTATTTAACATTTTCTCCATAACTTTCTTAAGTCTAGGGTGAGAAAGCTGCGGCCTCAAGATCACAAATGCCCTTCTAGGTCCTCGGGTGCAGCCTTGACTGAGTCCAAGTTCTACAGAAGACATCCTTGTATTAAGGGGATTTGTTCTGTAAATTTGGATTCCGTCAAAGGGCTCTACTTGAGGACCTAGAGGGCCACATGCGGTCCTGAGGCAGCAGGTTTCCCACCCCTGATATGGACAATCAATTAAGCTGGGATTTGTAACATTTGCTGAATTCTTGGGTATAGATATTTACTCTGAAATTTTAAAAATCTGTTCCAAAATCATTTAGAACAACCCTGGATAAAGGGAATATTCAGCTTAGTGTAGCAGAAAGAAAGCCAGTCTCAGCATCAGGAGTACCTGGATTTGAATTCTGCCTCTGAGACAAATTACGTCATCGTGGGAAATTCACTTAATTCATCAATTTTGTGGAAAATTTTCTAAAGATTGTCAGACGAGTAACAGCTGAAAATCTGAATCGATGCACTAGTTTGCCTCACCCAAAGCTCAAGGTAAAAATATAAAAAAATCTGCCAGTTATCTCCTAAAGGAAAACCCAAGTGGAAATGGCCAAGAATGTCATACTCAAAGTCCAAAGCTTCCACTATAAAGAAAAAATTATCACAAGCAAGGAGAAAGAAAGATTACAAGTAGCAAGGAATCAATATCAGGATCCTAGAAAACCATGGCACACCTATTAGAAAGCAAAAGAAAGCTTAGAATGCAGTATACCAGAAGGCAAAAGAAAACGGCTTACAATGATGATAAATTGCTCTATAAAACTGAGTATAAATAATCCTATAGGGCTTTTTTAGTGGTCAGTTCATAGAGGACATGAAGTATTCTTCATAAAAATACCTAAACTTGGTAGAATATCTGAGATGCAAACCACAAGAATCAAATGCAACCTAAGAAGGCAAATAAATTTGAGCAATCAAGTGGGTCCAAATGATGATAAAGTGCTAACATTTCTAATGCGGCAAGAGATAAATAAAGTAATTACAACAAAGTAATTACATAGTCAATTAAAAGGCATCTGAAATCACTCAAAAGTTTATGAAGTTCATATATTGACTAGATTATTACATATATTTGGATGAAAGTCCATTAGTGAATATAAAACTGTGTATGTACGTACATATGCATATAAATATGTAAACACATATATACACACATGTAAATACATAAACACATATACACATGTGTTTATATACATATACAAAACCTTTGGAGAATTGGAGAGGAGTATAATACAAAAATGAACAAAAAGGCAAATGTTGGATATTAGCAGGCTACAAGACATGACCAAGAAGGAACTGTGAGGAATAGGAGTAAAGAAAGTCACCAAAAAGAAAAAAGAAGACCTAGAACATAGCAAGACTGAGGGAAGACCAATGGAAAATAAGGGTGTTCCATTGGTACCCGCTTGATGTCAGGTGAAACTGAAGAAGCATCTTGTCACAAATTTTGGTAAGAAAGTGGACATTGGTTGCACATCATCAGCAGACATGGATGGGCTGTGATTTACAAGCAAAGTACCAAGTCAATGAGATAACAGATGTGGTGAGTATCATGTACAAACCATAGAATATCTTTCACAACTATGGATAAGGAAAGAGTTCGTGACCAAAGAATGAATAGCGGACCATGGGAGATAAAATGCAAAATTTGTTGTAATTGCATATAATTGAAAATTTTTTTCAAAAATGAAAACAATAAGGATGGAAACAGTTTATGGTGGGGTGGGAAAGTATTTACAGCAAGGTTCTCCAAAAAAGTGTTAACATTCAAGATATATGTGGAATTGAATTAAATATATAGGAACAAGAACCATCATGCCCAAAAGCTGAATGGGCAAAGGATGTGAACAGGTAATTCTCAGAAGAAAGGCAAACCATTTCAGAAATGTTTCATATCATTAATAGTAGGAGAAATGCATATCACAACAAATCAGATTCTATCTCTTACTCATCAGATTGTAGAACAAAAAAGTATTAGGGATTATGGGAGACACACTAATACTATGTTGTTGGAACTGATAGTTGGTTGAACTGGTCTGGGAAGCAATTGGAACTATACCTCAGAAAGCACTAAATTCCACATACAATTTGAACCAAAGATATTATGAAGCATATACTTCAAAAAGGTCAGCTGTGCATACCCTTTGATCCAGCAGTACCACTAGTAGGTCTGTATCACAGAGAGATCATGAAAATGGGAAACGGAGGCACATGTGCAAAAACATTTATAACAGCTCCTTATGTCGTGGCAAAGAATTGGTAATTGGGTGGATGTCCATCAATTGGGAAATGGATGAACAAGATATAGTATGAGAAGGCAATATAATACTATTGTGCTATATGAAATGATGACCCACCTACTATCATTTCAGTGAAGTTCTGATCCTAGACTCCTACATGAAGTATAGCTAGTTTCTGAACTACTCAACTCCCTCAACTCTCCAGAAGGTGAGTACTATTCTTCCTCCCTAGGGTTCTAGGGATAATCCCGAGGGGGTTTGAATTCTCTAAAAGGACACTAACAAGGTCCAGCCAGCATTGTCCATGATTGTTTTCAGCCAGAATTAATTAGCCCATGGAAACTATATTCTAGTAAGCAGGGATAGCCCCTGAGGAAAAAAAATAAACTCTCCCTGTGCACACACAAGTTGCCCAGAGAAAGTGGGCTCAAACTTGGAGAACGCATGGAGGGAAAAGAGTCAACTCACAGGTTCTGGTTACTGGAAGCCCTTTTTTCTTTGCTGAGCTCCAAGGGTTGGGGCTCTTTAAAGGCTTAGATGATGCCTTGTCTAAGTTTGTTTATTCCAAGTTTAGGTATTGCCTTCAGCAATTGCTGCCTACAGGGATAGAGGCTGTAGATTTTTTTTTTCAGCCCATTTTAGTTCATAAGATCATCCCCTAAGTCAGGGCTGTCCAACCCTAGGTTTTTATTGAAACAAAAGACAATATATTTTGATTTGCCATTTTAGTGAGAGCTCTGCATTTATGTAAATTACCATGCTTGTAGGCGGGCCGCATAAATTGCACTGCTGGGCCTCATTTTGGACGGCCCTGTACCAGGTCAAAGAGAAGGCAGGTAAAGGAAGGCTAGTGAAAGCAGAAGATTGGGGGGTGTGGAGAGGCACAGGGCTGGGGAGCGTCCAGCTTTAGATTCGACAATGATGGAATCGTGCGCTGCTGGACTCTAACGTGTGATCCTGGCTTCCTGGATCATACCTGGGTCCAGAGGTGGGTTTAATTTTTTCAGTCAATCACCAGTTATTTCTATTTATCCAATGTCCAAAGCTCTTTATTCCTCCCAAGCTGACTTAAGACTTGTTTATAACTAGTTTTGCAATTTGGATTAATCTATGGACTGACACTGTGCGAAAGAGCGAAAGCAAAAACAAAATAACAAGGCAGCAACACAACTGTATGAAGGCAGATGCCGGTAGACTAATCTGCATCATGGAACGCATTCCACAGATCTATTGAAAATTACAAGTGCTATGTTGCATTCCATAAAGCTACTTAAGAACACCCAAAAAATTAACCGCAATGATATTGTTATTGGTGTATCACATGTTATTGTCATGCTGTTGGTACACCACATGCCTTCATCACATGTCGTTGGCATGTTGCTGTTATTGCACATCAGATGTAATTACTATGTTGTCGACTTGATACATATTATTATGCTATTGGCATGTCATATGTCACTGCAATGTTACTGGCATGTCACACGATGTAGGCATGTCACGTGCTCTTGGCATGTCAAATGTATTTGGGGTGGCGTATATCACTAGTGTGACCCACGTCATCGGCATGTGGCGTGTCACATGTCTGGCGTGTTGCGTGCCTCTAGTGTGTCATTGGAATGTCAAATGGCATGGTCATGTCACATGTCATTGGTATGTGGCGTGCATTTCGATGGCATGAAATTTGCGTGTCTCATGTCACTGGCATGTCTCATGCCACTGTCATGTCTCGTGGTGCTGGCTTGCGCTGTGTCGTATGTCACTGACATGTAACTAGCATGTCACACTTCGCTGGCTTTGACACATGCATGGCATTAGCATGACACATGGCACTGCCATTCGGCGAGTCATATGTCAGTGGCATGTAATTGGCATGTCATATGTCGTTGGCATGTAACAGTCGCCTTGTGTCATTAGCCTGTACCGTTGCACATGTCAAAGGCATGACACATGTCGCTGGCGTGTCGCATGTCGTGTCTATGTCATGTCGTATGTCGCTGGCATGTGCCATGTCGCATGTCATTGTCGTTTGGCGTGTCATGTGCCGCTGGCATGTCAACTGCATTGACATGAAACATGCCATGTGGTGTCCAGCATGTCGCTGGCATGTCACATGTCGTCGGTATATGGGGTTGCCTATGTCATTGGCATGTCGCATGTCACTGGCATGTGGTGCGTCAAATGTCCCTGGCATGAGATTGGAATGTCGCATGTCATTGGCGTGTGGCTGGCATGATTGACATGTCACATGACGTGTGACGGTGGCATCACATGTCATTAGCATGTTGTGTCACCTGTGGTTGACGAGACATGTCTTTTTGCGTGTTGCATGTCATTGGCATGTCCAACATGTCGCTGCCATCTCAGTTGGTATTGACATGACACTGCCATGTTACCAACATTGCCACTCACATCACCATGACATTGCCATGATATTGATGTAGCGTTGCTAATGCCACTTGTTGACATGCCATTTCTATATTGCCCGTGCTTCACTCCTGGGTTAGTATCTCCATGTCAGTCCCTGAAGTGGGAACTACTGGAAAACTTTAATTTACTAATAAATTTTTATTAGTTAACACTCCATTTTCTGAGCAAAGACCTCACTATTTCACAAAGGAAAAACCTAGGTATACAATGTACAATATCCAATAAGTGGTGATGTGAGACCTTACCTCTTTTTTTTTTTTTTTTGCAGAAGAGTGCATTTTATTTCCTAAAAGTTACCTGTGTGTTTGACATGTACAGTGTGGGTATGTGTGTCTACATATCTTTATTTTTTTTATTTTTAATTTTAGTTTACAACACACCGTTCTACACAATTTTGAGATCCAGATTTTCTCCCCTCCCTCCCCAAGACGACATGGAATCTCATATTACTACCACGTATAACTTCGCATTGAATTAATTTATGCACTAGTCAAGTTGTGGAGAAGAATTATGACCAATGGAATGAATCATGAGAAAGAAGAAACAAAATAAAAAAAAAACCCAAAAACAAAAGAGAAGACAAAAGGCGAGCATGAAGTGTGCCTCAATCTACATTCAAACTTCATAGTTCTTTCTCTGGATGTAGATAGCATTCTCCATCACGAGTCCTTTGGAGTTGTCCTTGCACCTTGTGTTGCTGAGAAGACCCAAAGTCTGTCAGGGTTGGTCCTCACGGAATCCTTATATCTGTGGTTGTGTACAATGTTCTCCTGGCTCTGCTCCGCTCGCTCAGCATTATGTCGTCTAGGTTTTTCCAGGTTGTTACGGAAGTCCGTATGATCCCCATTTCTTATGGCACCACAGTATTCCATTACCTTCATATACCACAGCTTGTTCAGCCATTCCCCAATTGATGGGCATCCCTTTGATTTCCAATTCTTGGCTACCACAAAAAGAGCCGCTACGAATGTTTTTGTACATATGGGTCCTTTTCCCGCTTGTGTGATCTCTTTGGGATACAGCCCTAGAAGTGGTATTGCTGGGTCAATGGGTATGAATATTTTTATAGACCTTTCGGCATAGTTCCAAGGAATAAAGCAAGGAATAGTTTACTTATCAGATTTATGGAAAAGAAAAGAATTCATGACCCAACGAGAGAGAGAGAGAGCATTACAAAATGCAAAATGGATAATTTTGATTATGTGAAATGGAAAGGTTTTTGTACAAAAAAATGCCAATGCAACAAAATTAGGAGGGAAGCAGAAAATTGGGAGAAAATCTTTACAACTAGTGTCTCTGATAAAGGCCTCATTTCTAAAATATACAGGGAACTGAGCCAAATATATAGGAATACAGGCCATTCCCCAATTGAGAAATGGTCAAAGGATATGAACAGGCAGTTTTCAGAGGAAGAAATTAAAGCTATCTATAGGCATATGAAAAAATGCTTTAAATCACTACTGATTAGAGAAATGCAAATCAAAACAACTCTTAGATACCACATCTCTCCTGTCAGATTGGCTAAAATGACAAAACAGGAAAATGATAAATATGATAAATGCTGGAGAGGATGAGGGAAAATTGGAACATTGTTATATTGCTGGTGGAGTTGTGAGATGATCCAGCCATTTTGGAGAGTAATTTCGAACTGTGCCCAAAGGGCCACAGGAATGTTCATACCCTTTGACCCAGCAATACCGCTTCTAGGGTTGTATCTCAAAGAAACCACACAAGCGGGAAAAGGACCCATACGTACAGAAATATTTATAGAGACCTTACTTTTAAAAGGAGACTTTAAAAGTTTTTGCACAAAAAAAATTATTACAACCAAGATTGGAAGGAAATTAGAAACCCAGGAACAACAGACAGTAAATTTTAGATAAAGAACTGACTTAAATTGTTAAAAACAGAAGCCATTCCAACTTGAAATTTAAAGCTATCCATATTCCTACGAAAAACATGCTTAAAATTACAATTTTAGAGAAATGAAAATCAAAACCCCATAACCTGCCAGACTGGCTAGTGACAGAAAAGGAAACCAGCGTGGGAGAAGATGTGAGAAGAATTGGACACCAATATGCTTCTTTGTGGAGTTGTGAACTGATCCAAGCAACTGGAGCTCAATTTGAATCTATACTGCCCCCATTTGAAACTGTGCATGTCCTCCGATGAAGAAATTTCACTAGTAGGTCTGTATTCCACAGTGATTAAAAGGAAAAGGGCATATTTGTACAAAATTATATCAACTCTTTTTTCCAGTAGCAAGGAATTGGAAATTCAGGGGATGCCCATCACTTGGGTAATGGCCAAACAAGTTGTGGCAATGGAATACTGTGCTATTAAAAAACATGAAGAGCAGGATGAGCCATTTATACCATTTATGTATGGTTCACCCTACAAACAGCTCTTAGATTGATAGCTACTCCAGAAACTTCTTCAGAAGCTCTTCTCCAGTATCTGCAAACATGGAACATTTGCGGCCTGTCTTTGACAACCGTGGGATGTATGTCTAGCAGTGGGATGTGTGGATCAAAGTGTATATACAATTTAGTCATTGCCCTAATTCTAAACTGCTTTTCCAGAATGGTTGGATCAATTCACAGGTCCAGCAACTTCGCAGTGTGTCTCAATTCACAGACAGACCTTCCAACACTAGACTCCTATTTTGTCCTAGTTGCCAATTCCCGAGGTCTGAAGTAAAATAAAACTTCAGTTACTTTTGTTCAGATCCCTGGATCACATCCGTTCACGGAACATTTTCAACCAAAAGTTAGGTTCCTTTCTTTCTGATCCTAGTTTGATTAATTTGTAATTTCTTCAGGTATGTACTTCATGCTACCGAGAAAACCGGAGCATTTTCTCCTTTCTCCTAAACAGTTTATTCTGTATTTTCCTTGTTTTTCTGTATAATTTTTTACATGTCATCTCCCTCGTTTATACTATGAGTGTCTTAGAAACAGGGAGGGTTTTCTGCCTTTCTTTAAGTTACCAGTGTTAACGTAGTGCCGGGAACATCAGGGAGGCCAGAACCCAGAGAATGGTTTTTACATTTTTTTAAATATTCTCACCTCGGGATAACATTATAAAAAGGGCATGGTTACAGATTTGACCTAAGGGATAAATAATAGTTTGGTGACTCAGGGGCTAAATTGGCCTGAGAGATAATTTTGTAAAACACAATTCAATTAATGATAAATGTAAATTCCTACATTTGGGTTTTAAAAAAACTGTATGTTTAAGCTCAAGAAGAAATGAGATTAGAGGAGGGAAATAATTGCGATCATCACGAGAAAAAAAAGATGCAAGATGCAAAGTGGAGTCACTGTCAAGAAACACTTGCCAATAATTACAGCCATCCCCAACTGCAATGAACTGCTGAGACCACATAAGGTCTTCAAGAAGAGAACATATTACCGATTATTGAGTATCTTTAGAGTAGGGATTTCTTCTTCTTACGCATCGGAATGTAACTTCTTGAATAATACGATTCTGAAACTGAAATTTATCTTTTCATTAAAGTGCCTGAAGAAGGTTTTGCACATCTAGGCAGCACAGTAGATGAAACAAACACTGGGAATGAAATCAGAAATGCCCATTTGGATGAAGTAAATTCAACCCACAATACTTACTAGCTGTGTGATTCTCGGAACATCGCTAAGCCTGCTTGCCTCTGTTTCCTCATCTGTAAAATGAGCTGGGGAAGCAAATGCCAAACTATTCCACTATCGTTGCCAATACCCCAAAATGGGGTCACAAAACATTTAGACACAACTGAGGTCAGCTTTAAGGAACGTATTAACGATGCGCATGCACTGAAAATTCCAGGATAGTGGATCGCAATGGGAGAGATAAATGCAGATCAATATGCCACTGATGAATACATTGATGCTTTCCTTTAATACAGCATGACAGTCAAAATGCAGAAAGAAAAATACCATTTTCACCTTCTCTGATGTTTTACCCTTTTCTTCTGATTCTTCTTTCACAACAGGACTAATATGGAAATATATTTATTAATGATTACACTTGTGTAGGTTATATCAGATGGCTATATAGGCTATCAGACATACATCAGTCTTGGGGAACCTTAGGGGAAAAAAACCTTGGAACACAAAATCTTATAAAAGCCAATGTTCAAAATTTTCTTTATGTATATTGGGGAAAAAATACCATTAAGTGAGGAAAAAATGAATTATACCATAGGACAATTTCATGATGAAAAGGTTGAACTCAATTTTTGGACTCAAAGGAAAAAAAAAACACCAGGTGTGAAATTTAGGCAGTGGGGATGATTGTGTGGTGAAAAATACTGTACCAAAGATTTCTTGTGATCACTAGCCAAGGTTAAAAAAAAATTCCTATCTGCTCATGAAAACCCCAGAATCCCCAACTTCCTTTTTAAAAAAAATGCATTTGAAACAATTTAATGGAATAAAATAAATACATAACAAAAAATGCAAACAATAAATTATTAGCTCTTGAGCACCAACTATCATCTCATATTTCTTTATGCAACCCCAGAATCTAACAGGTGCCTATAAGTTCCATGCACCTATAAGTTACTTTAAGAAAAATTTACTGAATGAGGAAAGAGAAACATCTTTACCATGGTTAATAGGGTGATTCTAAAGGCAAACCATAGACCTGCAAGGCAAAGGGAGGACACATAAAATACAACAGTCCAAATTCAGTTCTATTTAAAGACCTTTACGGAAGCAGAAATATTGGCAACGGCAGAAACACACAAGAAAAAGAAAAAAAGAAAACAATTTGCTCTTTAGTCTTGAAGGTATGGCTTCAATTTGAATATGTCTATTATAATTCTGTGTCATTTTGTAATTTATATTGAGACTTTAGGGAAAAATCAAAATAAAGGGGCCAAAAGATAAGAAAATACAGAAATGCAAAGAAAAAGCAGCTAGTAAAGGAGGCAGTATTTTGAAAGGAGCCAACTCCCTATTGTATATTCACAGCTGAACCTCTTTTTAAACTTTTCAAGTAGCAACCCAGCAAGAACACAGAAAACTAAAAATTTATAGTTACTGAGATAATTTCTATTCTTAGAAGTATTCTTGTTTCTCAGCAATATAGTAAGTAACAGTCTTTCAGGTAAAATATGTTCAGATTGGCTCCCATTCCGTGCTTTTATTTCTCTATTTTGAAAGCTCTAGGCCACTCTTTTCAAACTCAAATAGGAATGAGGGACACTCAATTGTACATAAAAATCTCTGTAGCTGTATATTAAGAAAACTATATATGAACTCTGTTGACCTTGACCTTCTTTATACTTTTATGTTATTAAATATTTACCAATTACATTTTGATGTAGTTCTGGTCCAATGCAGGAGTGATGTAGGCCATGTCTGACACTTCTGTTGCAAAAAGTGTGGCTTGCTGTGTCCATTTTGAAATGGTCACTAATTATCATTTTTATTTATAATGTTTAACATCAGAAAATGCCAGGTGATCATTACTTAAAATTGTTACTTCCAGAAATTGGGAAACCATATTTACAATGCATTGTGGAACACATTCCAGATCTTTTAAAAGTCCTTTTTCCTGTTTTCTATTCATACCAGTCTCATGGTGATTCTTACTCACCACACGTGAAACAAAACATCTTTTCCAAAAAAAACATAAATTATGTGTATGTATTACTTCTGACAGAAACTATAATTTCCCCAAACTGCTTTTTGAAAGTACACCGGTATTTTTCCCATACGTTACTATACAACAAGGCTGCAAGTAGGTAAGCAGACCAAAAAGACAAAATGTTTCCTGCCCTCCAGGAACTTACATTCTGATGTGGGTACAGGCAGTCAATGTAAGATAATGACAGAAATTAACAACTATAAGCTCCGGAAATCACCAAAGTGTTCCCATTCAGCTGGAATTCTTAATCCCCAAAGAGTCTATGGACAGATGGGAGGGGGATATAGAAAAATATACATCTCTTGTCATTTAAGCTGCTTTTCTTCACATTGTGGTATTATTTTGAGGAAGGTTTCATAGGATTCACCAGATTACCACGGGGGTCCGTAACACAAAAAGTTTTAATAAGCCTGCCAAGAAGAGTAGCAGCAAACACATACCAGGATCCAAAATCTAATCCTGAAAGAAGTCTTAAAGATCATCACCAATACCCTCAGTTTATGGGTCCCAGAGATATTTAAAAACTGTTTCATTTTCTTCACCCAAACAAGGAGCAAAGATGGTGTCTACCAACAGAAACAATATCTCTTATTATGTCTAGCTCTAAGTTATTTGAATGCAATCTGAACACTTCCCAAGACTATTTATTACTCTGTGCTTGTTGTTACCAATAGAGAAAAGATTCAAAAAGACCTATGACCCATCGAGGTTCAATGATTTCAGTTCACAAATGAATAACCAGGCCAATCCAAGTTATCTGACTTTCCCAAGGCAAAACAGGTAGATGGGATGTGAATGTAAGTTTTCCACCTTTTTCTCCCAGAAGGAGGGAAGGTGAAACATTCAATAAATTGGAAGTCATAAATTCTCAAATACCAATGACCAATTAGACAAATCTTATTAATTCCAGAAATTATTTTTTCGGTGTCTCTGCTGGACTGACTGCTAAGGTAAATGCAAAGGGAACAAGGAAGAAAAGGAAGTCAGCATTCATTAAGAACCCACTGTATACAAGGCACTCTGATAAGCACTTTAAAAACGGTATCTGATTTGATCCTAACAACCTTGTTATTTAAGTGTGATTAATATCATCCCTATTTTACAGTGGATGAAACTAAGGTAAAGACAAGTGCCCACTTCTAAAGATCTATTAAGTGTCTGAGGTCACATCTCAATTTACATCTCTCTGACTCCAGGTCTAGGGGTCTATCCACTGAGCTATCTAGCTACCATGAGAATAAGACACATTCTTGAGGATTCAGACTTTGTATACCATACAAGTGCTAAATGGTGGTTTCATCCGCATAAATTCTACAGGAAAATATAGTATACAACAACAGAGATTACATAAAGAGAGAATGGAAATAAGACTTAACTTTGTGTTTTCCCTAAATGTCTTCTTCATCTGCAAAAATGAGAAACAGGATGGCATAGCGACTAAGAACCTGAAATTGGAATGGTCAAGAATGGGTTCGGATCCCACATCAGATACTCGGTTGTTTTGTAAGGCCAGATTAATCATTCAACCTCTCTCGGCCCTACCCGATTATTTTTAGAACGAGGGAATGCAGCAGATACGCACTGAGGTCTTTCTCCAATGAATGCACTAGTAGTAGCTTTACAACCTTCCCAACTTTAAGTGACAATGTCCTTTAACTGAAGAGAGACCAAGATAAACTATAATATCAGCTAAGGTTTCATGGAATGTTGGGGGGACCTTATAGAATGGGACAGGAGAGAAAAGAGAAAGGGATGAGATAAAATATATTACTATAAGAAGCAGTAAAGATAATCTCACAAGAAAATATATACTCCATTGATTCCTTGTCCTAATTCTTAAACCATCCTCACTTGACCCAGTCATCCACTCGATGAATCATCCTGATTTTCTTTTACTTTCCAGGGGCAAAATCCTAGACAAAAATCCTCTATGTTTATTGCCTTCATTTCCTACTTCCCTCTCAGTTAACTATTTGCAATCTGTCTTCCTTCAATTGGCTTATCATTCCAAGTTATAATTTCTTCTATCTAATGGACTTCTCTAATGTCACATACTATTTGATTTTTTTTTGCAGCTTCTGCTACCAAACACTATCTAATCTCTTACTGGACATGAATTCTCATTCATATTCTCCCTCTATGTACCTATCTTTCTATCTCTCTCTCTATTTCTCTATTCTTGGCTCCAATGATCTCTCTCTCTCTCTCTTGGGTAACCTACTTCACTGATACCTTCTTCTCAGTCTCCTTTTCTGGATGTTATTGATATTCCGCACACTATACATGTGTGGCCCATAAGGCTCCATCCAGAAATTCCTCTCTATTTGAACTCTCAGTTCAATTCGCCATCAATCAAATGCCTATTTTTAACAGGCACAATATTAAGCCCAGGAAACATAAGAAAATTAGGAGCTTGACAAGATTAATACAAAGAGTAAAATCAGAATAAAAATTAAATACTTAAAAAAGAAAGGCACTAACTTTTGGGGGGAAATCAGGAAAACCTTCTAGAACAAGATTAAAATATAATAAGGAAATTTTGACCAACATACAAATAAAATTTTAAAGTATAAATTTTTTAAATGTGGTTTTCTAAGTCAATGTGTCCCCACAGGAATCCATTTGGAGAGTTTACTGGTGACCCCTCTTTTGAGCTTGACACTACTTCAGAGTATTGAAGGTAGCACTAGAGAGCCTAGGGACTTAAGCATTCTAAGAAGCAGAGCTAAGAAAAAAAGCATTCAGGGCATTGGGAATAACATGTTCAAAGTCTTAAGATGAAAGAATGAGTATCATGTATGGGGAACAGGCTACTTTGACTAGAGTGTAGAGTACATAAAAAAGTGAATGATATGATGAATTGGAAAATAGTTTAAATGCAAAAAAAAACCAGCAAATATTTTTATTCTAGAAGTAACACAGCCATGGAACAGGGGGCGTAACACAGCAATACCATCAGCTCCAGTGGGTTTAATTAACATCTTTATACAAGGATGTCAATGTATATGTTCAGCCCTAATCCCACACAATGCCACAAATGATAGAATGCTTAACTAGGACTAAGGCACAGATTCAAATCCTTCCTCTGACCTAGGTTTTGTGACAAAATGTAAAAGTCTCTCAATGTCACTTTCCACACCAGTAATATGGAGATAATAATACCTCTGGCATAGACCTAATAAGCCACAAATTATTTAAAAGGACTTAGATACATAAAATGTATTACAAAGCACTATACAAATGTCAATTGTTATTTCTCCTGAAGAACAATCCTAAACTCAGTACTACTATACATCTCTACGGGAATGTCCCACTGGCTTCTCATAATCAATATATGCAAGGTGGAATTCATTTTCTTTCCTTGTAACCCCCTGGTCACAAAATTTCCCTCCATATATTGAAACCGCCACATTTTCAGTCACTTTAGTATATAAACTCAGAGTTGATGAACCATTCTCTCCTCCTAGTATTCAATTAGCTGCCAACCTCTAAATGCTGTACCACTGGCTTCCTTGCATGCCCACCTTTCCCACCGTCAAGACCCACAAAGGCCCTTGTACATATTTCTGCAGTATCTTCCCAATTGATGTCCCTAATCCCAGTTTCTCCACTCTCAAATGTATATCCCACAAAACAGAAAAGTTTACATTCTAAAACCACAAATCGTAAATTGAGAACAAAAAAGGACCTCAAAAGTCCGACCCCCTAATTCTGCAGATGAGGCAACTGATGGTTGAATTGCTTTGCGCAAGAACATACAGGTGGTAAAAAGCCCTATTAGAAACGTCTGCTTTTAAATTTAAAATCCACTCTTCTTTCCCTATTACCTAACTATCTGACCATGCCACTCCCTGAATCAAAACATTTTAAAGGTACTTCTATGGTATCTGTGCTGAGAGACAAATTCCACAGTCCTGCACTTACTGGGAGGGACATTGTGGGAGACACTAACATTTTCGATATTTATTTCATGTTACTGCTCTCTTCACTTTACATTTCCAGCCAAACTGCTTAATCATGTCTTATGAGAGACCTTATCAAAAGTTTTTTAAATGTCTGAGTGAATTATTAATTAACAGATCCTACTATTTTGTTAGCTTTTTTCCCTTTTCTGCTGCCTTTAAAAAAAATGTAAATAGCTCTTTCTCCAAACTGGTTTCACACTGTGAGCAAGGGTAATCTTCTTTCTCTCATTCAAGTGCAAATCTATTCAAGGCTTTCCTTTCCTTTTCTCAGTGAGCTCTAATGAGATACATAAAGGCAAGATGTGGAAATCAAAGAAAACAAGGCCAGGGCCAAAGAGGAACAGGGGCCATACGCAAACTTTGTCTCATAGCATCAGCAATGGCCCCAGCATTCTCTTCCAAAGGATTCTCAACCATACAGAAACATAAAGTATTTTAACCAGGTTGACTGCAGAATGCTACACTGTACAACACAAGAATCTTTATAAAAGCATTACTACCTATTCTGTCATGAGCACCATACATAAAGTTACTACACTATTCAGACTTCCTTCTCAATGCCAAACTCCCAATTTTAACCCAAATGGGCAGGAGAGTATTAGCCTATTAGGTCTGACAGGTAAAGACTTCTAGAGCCTTAAAAGACCCAGGAGTTTAAGGTCAAAGGAGAATGTGGCTAGGACAAAGATTCACCTCGTCCATCGCAGCCGATGAAAACTAAGGGCGTCAAGTCAAAGAATCTAAGATGAAATAAAATCTCACTTTTGTCTTTATTTGAAAGGGCCTTGTAATTCTTCAGCCAAATCAGGATGTCTGTTAAACTAAAAACCCTAATATTCCATTCAAACCAACAGAGTACCTGAGAGATTTTCATCATCTGAAACTCAAACTCTGCTGTGATGAAGGAGCCTTCTCCCAAGGGTTTTTTTTTTCAAGTATCATCCTAACTCAGTGATATTTTTAGTATTATGCTTCAGATACTACTACCCCCACAGAGAATTCCCAAGTCATAAAAGGCTGGTGAAGAATGCCCGATGGAGAAAATGACCCAAGTACTGCTACCCTCCCACTTGTGGGTTCCAAGATAACCACAATAAGTATGTGTGATTGAACTCGGCTCCCATTCTTAATGAAGTACTTCATCATGTGCACAATGTAGGACTTAAAAAACAAAACTCCAGATACCCTGCATGGTTCATAAGCTAGACTCGGATAAGCACATGACCAGTTTGTAAGAAGGAAACATGAAGTGAAGAGGAGAGGTGAAGACTGAGAAAAGCTCTTTCATGCCCTTTCCCAGAAAATCTGGTCTGCTTTCAGGGATCGTTACTGCAATGTGGCACATACATGAAAGAGGAAATCGCATTTTTCTTTCTTCCTGCTGACAACCCTGAATTCTGAATCTGCACAGCATGAGAGGGAACCCTGCATGGATTTCAAAATCCTCAACTAAACCCTGCACAAACACAATTTTCTGTTAACACCACAAAGCTAATGAATACTTCAATTTCTAACATGCTCATTGGGACAGAATCCCTTTGACCTATCAGTTTTGTTCTGGACTATGTGCAAACAGCCATAGGGGTCAGGGAAACAGTACACATGGGTCATGTGAAAGCACTTTCTAACCTAACGTGTATTTGTTTGGGTAGGGGACGGGAGGGGAAGAAAAATTATCATTTTACCCATATTTTTTCTTTTTGTCTCAATTTGTCTTCTAGGTAAATCTTTTGAAGAAATTGTAAGACTGCACATTTTGGAAATACTCATGAGATGTTTCCAACTGTGTAAAGTCTACATTTCCATTCAGATCATCTAATATTTACTTACTACATATAGATGTATATAAGGAGTGAATCAGTAAATAGGAATCATGTGCAAGGAACTAGACGAATCAGTGGGAATTTTAAAAATAATGAATTGCTTCCTACAAAGAACTTAGATCAAATGCAGGATATATACAAAATGCATAAAACTGATGGGAGAAAGGCTGTTCCTAAGGCTATGTATCCAAGGAATTCCTGTTTCTCTTTTGGTTAGATACATAGAAACAGAAGGGAGGAAGGTAAGGATTCCAGGAACAAATTTTATAAAAGCACAGGGAGAAGACTCTGAGATCCCAAATTTAAAGTTGAAAGGGACCTCAAACAAAGGCTATCTAATCTAGCTCCCTCATTTTATAAATAAAATTAAAGTAAGGACTAGTGATTTGCCTAAGCTCTATCAATGGCAAAATTTGAATAAATTCCTCTCAACTCCAAAACGAGTGAGTTTCTTTCAGGTCTATCCTACTCCTCATCTTAACCATGGAGGGGTATGTAGAAAAAAATCCAGTATAGAAACCTCTTTGCCTGAAGCAATAAGTGAATGAAAGGGAGTAATGTAAAGTTACAGACAGGAGTGAGTTCCTATTGTCTTGGAGCCAAGAGGGAGCCACAGCAGTTTATTAATATCAATCTTATGCCAAATGCATAGAATGCACAAGACAGTGGAGAAGCTAAAAATGTAAAATGAACAGAACATTGGTCTTTACCTGGGTGGTTGCACTGCATATGTAAAAAGGGAACGCTGTCAGGGAGGTTGAGTAAGTAGAACCAACAAGACCTGGCAAGCAATAAGATATACTGATGAGAGAAATGACTTCATTTTTCCGTTGGCGATTGCATAAATGGTGATGACCTTAAAAAAAACAGGGATGATGGAAAAATAATGAATTCGGTTTTAGATATTTGTAGTGGCGATGGGACATCCGGATGCTAATGTTCACCCAGCAGTGCAAGATGCCTTGGTTCTTGGCCTAAAGAGATACTGTATTCAGGGAGGCATGAGATTTATATGTTATAATCAAGTGTTCCATGCATAATGATGATAAAAACAAAATCTGTTTTCACCATTTTTTGCCTATTTACTGACAGGATAAGGATATTACAAGTACTCCAAGATTTCCCATGGATATTGAATTAATAGGCAAAGTTATCTGAAAGCATGAAGAAGCTTCAGTTAGTCTTACCAGCTGCTATCCAGAATAGTGGGGCAAATTTATAAGTCTCCAAATAATTCTGAGGGTATGGGGTCATGTCCAGGAAAGACCAAAAGGCTTACATATTATGTATTTTTTTTCTCATTCTGATTTTTTTGAGGATTATCCAATTGGTTAGCTTTCTTACTAGTCACTGATATTTAATCGAGAAGGTTAGCATTCTATTAAATTATGATCCCTTCCATGAAAACAAAATTTAAATGTAGAATGACGTGTGGCATCACCAAAAAACTATCCACGGACCAGTGACACAAATGATTGGCCAGTAAACTGTTAATTGCTAAAGCAAAAAAGAAACCTAAAATATGGCAACTTGTGGATCTTCATCCTGACATGGAAGGAGCATACTGTAAAAGTAATGCTGCACCAATAAAAAAAAATTAGTTTTTGTAAAACATCCTTAAACCATTACAACCGAAAGCACAGTAGTTCTGAAGAAGGGAGATGTCGACCCGTTTCTCTTCTCCACTGCTTTTCTAATGCCTGTTTTGCTTAATGAGTTTTAAAGGGAAGGATGTTAGATGGAAAATCCCTGCAGATTCATGAAATTAATTTCACAACACAAAGGGAAAAAGGCAGCATAGCATAGAGGTTAAGAAGCCATCCTTGTTGACAGAATTTATGGGTACCAAGCCTCTCATGTAGTAAAATGTATAAGGGACTTAACCTTGGTAGCGCCCCTGGTAACACTGTAAGGTGTAGACAAGGCTCTTCTGAAGTGCATTAGGAGAGGAAGTTTCTCAATAGGAGCTTCCTACCCTAATGAAATCATACATTTCATCGATTTCTTTTTTTAAATCTGAAACAACCTCAATGAATAAGACAGCACTAGGTATTTTCTGACTGTCTCCCATTCCTGTAATAGTCTTCCCTCTTCTGCTCCAACTGCTGACTTCGGCGACTTCCCTAAGGTCACAACTAAAACCGCACCTTTTAACAGAGGCCTTCCCCTAACCCTTAATTCCAGTGTTTTTGCTCTTTTAATTACCCCCATTTTATCCTGTAAATACCTGCCATTGTACATATTTATAAGGACTGTCTTTTCTCTCTTTGTCTGCCTAGTGCCTAGCATGTAGCAGTCATGTTTACTCATTGAATGAAGTGAAAGCCACATTACAATACTCACTATCCCATTATTAGTTAATGATAAGAGATAAAGGGAAATTTTCTAAGTGTTATATATTCAAGCATGTCTCTATTCCATTACAACTAATTACATACTTGCTTATGATATATCTACTTATTAGATGGTAACAAGTTTGAGGACCAGGGCCAAAACTGTTATTTAATAGGTGCTTTCAAAGACGTACTATAAAACACACTGGTCTTCAATCTAATTTCTTTGAAGTCATCACAGTTTTGCTATCTTTATATTTATTACCATAGCAGGGACCTACAAAATAGAGGTGGGATATATAGTCCAATAGCACACTGTTAGGTACTCAACCTAAATAGAAACCATTCAACTACTCTATAAAATCTCCATTTATGAACTCATGAGTTTCTCAACTATACAGTTTTTAATTTTTAAAAAAATGTATTTAATATTTTGCTTTTCAACATTGATTTCCACAAGGTTTTGAGTTACAAATATTCTGATTGCCCTGTTCTCCAGTCAGCCCTCCCTTCTGTCACCGCACTCCCCCCCATTCCCTTTCCCCTGACTTTGTTGTAGGGCAGGATAGATTTCTATACCCCATTCTCTATATATCCTCTTTCCCAGCTGCATGCAAAAACACCCTTTTTTTCAGCATCTGATTTTAAAACTCAAGAGTTCCAAATTCTCTCCCCTCTTTCCCTTCCAACCCACCCTCCCTAAGAAGGCAAGCAATTCAACAAAGGCCACACATGTATTACTGTGTAAAACACTTTGACAATACTCAAGTTGTCAAAAACTTAACTGTATTTCCCTCCATCCTATCCTATCCTATCCCCCTTTATTCAATTCTCTCCGTTGACCCTGTCCCTTTTCCAAAATGTTGCTTTTCATTACCTCCTCCCCCTATTTGCCCTCCCTTTTATCATTCCCCCTTCTTTCTTAGCTATCTTAACTAGTTGCAATTAGAGGACAATTTTGTAAAAATTACTGCAAAGTAGCCTAGAGCCAGAGGTACTAAGAGATAGATACCCTCATCTCTTATTTAAAAAAAAACAATTAAAGATCCAGGGAAGCTAAAAGTGATTTGCCCATGGCCAGCCACCACAGTAGTGGTAAAACCAGCATTAAAACTCAGGCCAGAGTTTTCCTCTTGACAACCATATTGCTCAGTTTATGTCCCTCTTTATTCCCTTCCCTCCCTTGTATCTTACCTGTTTGACTTACTTATTCCCTCCCTTAAAACACCCCCACCACCATTCCTTCTCTTTCCCCTGCCAATTGTCATAATAACTGTACTATTCTCAGGACTGACATGTATAAAACCTACACAAAACAATATAATGATACATATATATATATATATAGATGTAAATAATCTCCCTTATGGATTAACAAGGGTTTTCCCCCCATTTACCTTTTTATGTATCCCTTGGATTGTGTTTGTGAAGATCAAATTTTCCACTGAGCTCTGGAATTTCCTTAATTTCATTGAATGTCCATCTCCTTACCTGGAAAATTATACTCAATTTTGCTGGGTAGTTGATCCTTAGTTGTGGTCCAAGCTCCTTTGGTTTTAGAATTTCATATTCCAATTTCTCCTCTCACTTAACATAGAAGCTGAAAGATCTTGCGTGACCTGACTGTAGTTCCATAGTCTTCATAATAACCTGGAAAAACCTACATGATATAATGCTGAGTGAACAGAGCAGAACCAGGAGAACATTAAACACAACCACAGATAGATTGATTCTGTGATGACTAAACTTGATGGACCTGGCTCTTCTCAGCAATACAAGGTGCAAAGACAACTACAAAGGGCTCTTGATAGAGAGAGCTATCTACATTCAGTGAAAGAACTATGGAGGCTGAATGCAGATTGAGGAAAACTATTTGCTCTCCTTTTTTCAGTTCTGTTTCTTCTTTTTCATGATTAATTCCATAATTCTTCACAACTTGGCTATTGTAAAAATAAGTTTAATTCAAAGAAATATGTAGTTTAATTCAAAGTTATATACAGATTCCACGCTGTCTGGAAAGGAGGGGAGGAAAATCTGGAGCTCAAAACTCATGCAGAACAGAGTGTTATAAACTAAAAACAAAAAATCTTAATTTAAAAAAAAATCTCGAGCCAGGATGGCTTTACAGAATCAGCTCCCATGACTGGAAAATTTTAAAAAGACCCCCCAAATCAGGAAATTTGTCAGCAACCAGAACTCAAAGAATATACCACAAGGTAATCCTTTGAAAAATCTGACAACCTCAAGGGCCTCTTATTCACTACAGTCTTCCTAATCCAGCCCTCCCCTCCTTCCTTCCAGGGATGATACTCAAGATGCAGTACTTTAGGGCACTGTGGCTTTCCTGTTTATCCCTTTACATTTTCCCAGGGAGAGGCACCCACTTTCAATTCTCCACAACTATTGCAATCTCACTCTGAGAACTCCTGAGCTGACATTTGGAGTGAACGCTGCAGTACAATTATGGAGGAAACCCAATACCAGGTAGATTATCAGAAGACTGTCAATCTGACCAGCCACAAGGTAAAAGGGAACTGAAACGGATTCAGACGATTGTGCAGCCTGTGAGGCAAGGAGTCCTAAAGGAAGATAACAGAAAGGCAGTGATGATGAAAACTTATTCAAATAGCGTGAGAAGATACAACCAGTTAAGAGAGAGAGAAAACTTACATGGCCAGGGCTTCTGAAAAACTTTCCTCTCAGAAGGATGGTGCATGATCTTTCCTAGGAAAATGACAGAGAGACTAAAATAACATAGTTCCAAAGAGAACAGAGGAGGCTCAGAAGAATGGGACCGTTAAAAGCCTAAAAAATATACTCACTTAAAAGTTTCTCTGTAGCAATGTCTCCCCAACTGATGACCTTCCTCTCCTATGGGTGAAAAACCTGTAATGCAAACCTTGGAATCTGACAAAAAAGACCAGAGCATCAAGGCCTGAGATGGAGTCATAGCATCACTGTGACTTTCCAGACGGGACTGGTGTCAAGCAAATGTAAGAGCATAAATATAATAGAAAAAAATGGAGAACGAGAAGATTAAAAGTACACAAATCACACAACTAAAACACTAGAGGTGACAAAAGAATACAAAATCAGCAATCTAGGGATTATAGGGTTGAAGAAAAGGGCAAACTTCAAGAACTCATAATGAAAAATTGACCAGAAATGTGTCTGTATGTATTTCTAAATGTATAAATTTTAGAAATATTGATCATGCCAATAACTCAAAAGAACAAGTTCCAAAAAATTCCAGGAAAAGAGACAAAATGAGGACACATTTCAAAATATCATAGAAAACCAAATTTGATTGTCATGAACAAAATTTATATATTTCTAAGGAAAAATCTGCAAATGTGACATAAACACTAAACCCAATTTTTATTACGCCAGTGATCATTTTCACAAAGGTGTGCTGAACTTGAAGCAGGCGTGGGAAAGAACTATAAAGATGAATGTTATTCATAACTATTTTTAAATAAAGAAGAAATGTCTGTATAGAGTAGTGTGCTTTGCAGTTATTATCATTCAATAAATAATCTTTCTTTTCATCGTGGAAGGTCATTTCAGCCCAGGAATAACCATTTTGGTAGCTACACATTCTGATTGTATGGCTATTTCTAGGACCTCAATTTAAGGCCAGCTATGCCTTCATTTCTCACTCTAGACTTTATCATACCCTTTTCCTGTCCCTGTTTATAGATTGGAACATTACCCAACTCAGCTTCTTTTTACTGTAATGTTATCTCCTTGAGGGCAGAGGATGTCTTATTATTAACTTTATTTTTCTTTTATTTTGGTTCTGTTTTCTTTTACACCATGCCTAATGTGGAAATGTTTTGCATGACTGTATAAGAGGTATTGTATTTTTTTGGCACTCTCAATGGACATAGACTGGGAGAGTTGGAGACAATATAGCACTCAGTTTAAAATGAATCTTTAACTTTTAACTTTAACTGTGAATATTTATTTCTATCAAATAAAAATGTTTGGTAGAAATTAATATTATTTTTCAGTTGATGAAATTTATGATAGAAGACTATTAAAGAAACCTACAAAAATGGGGGGGGGGGCTAAAGGACAGATTTTAAATTTCTCTTCCTTTTCCTCTTGGCATCAATGGTAAGCAATCTGTATCAGAGTCCATAGAACCTTGAGAAATTATGACTATTATGCCTGTGGATTATTACTACATATAACTCCCTACCCTGAATGATAATACCACTTGTTTTTTTGTCTTTACTTCATTCTTAGCGTCCCTTTTCCCTCAAGTCCCAGAATTATAGCTTGGTCCTTCTAAGGGACCCTCAGGAGAGCACTGCTTCCCTAAGAAGTTTTATTCAAATAGGGAACATATTAGATTGACATCTTAGGTCATTCCTATTCCTCTTTTCTAATGAGAAGACTCCATCTAGTGGTTACTATTCTCCCTACAGATTCATCCTCTAAGACCAAAGTGATGACAAAAGATGAATTTCTCAAAGGCAGAACAGGGACTAATTGAAGCATTCACCCACTAATCACCATCTTTTATACCTACATCAAATACATTGGACACTTGTCCTTTCCTGTCTACAGATGAGAAGTTGGCAGATGAACTTTTATACTATTGAAACTGAACCACACTTTATTGATTTTACTAGAATTGAGTAATTAGGATTTGTGTGACTTTGAAATAGAAGTGTAAAGAACTAAAGACAGAACTTTACTTCCATCTAGGTTCACTGACTGTCTTGCATGTGCTTAACAGCAATAAAAACTAGCATTTATATAGCACTTCAAATTTTGAAACACTTTTTTTGTTATCTCATTTGACCCTATCAACAACCCCATGAGATAGTTACTATTCATTTTACAGATGAGGAAAGAGCTTTAGATGAATTTAAACGATTCTGCCTAGATCGTATAGCTAAAGTGTCTGAGACAGAATTTGAACTTCACTGACTCCAAATCCAGTCTCTCTTATACTTGAACTTATCAAGAACAATATAGGAATCATAATGGTAATTCAAAAGCTTCTAATTGAACCCAATTTCAATTCAAAAATATGCATTAAGAACTGTGGATGCAAAGAAAAAATGTAGCGGGTGCCAAACTTGAGCCCGCTTACATTTTACCAGAAAATACAGCATGTTCACATCTAAATAAGTACAAAATAATTTCTCAAGAAAGAGCTCTACTAACTTGTGGGAATGAGAAAAATCTCGAGGAGAAGGTAACCCAAAATGTGCTGAGGAATTTCAAGGATTCTAAGTAGAGATGAGGAGGGAGGGCGTGCATAGACAGAAAGAGACCACCAGTGCAAAAGCAAAGGAAGAAGAGCAAGGAGGCCAGCTTGGTCTACATGGAAGGCTCATGGACTGACCCTAGAGAGGTTACTTCTACAGAAGGATGCTCACACCTTTAACAGAAATTGTGAGATCAAGGAATTTAGATTGCCTGGAGGGAAATAAAAATTGTCTTTGGATATGCAGGTTCAGATGACTATGGGATAACAAGGTAGAATTACCCAAGTATCTAAGATATCTAGGAAACAAAGGTCTCAACTTCAAAAGAAGTTAGGGTGTGTGCGTGTACACACGTGCCTTTGTGTCTGTGTATGTGCCCATGCATACATACATATTTCCAACAGCTGAGATACTTTTGTATGATTTCAGGCAACAGCCCTACAAGTTATTAAAAAGTGAATACAAGTCCCACCTGTGATAGACACTGACTGTGACCCTAAATATCTGATTTAACCTATTAGTATCCATACAATTCTCCAAATCTATAACTTGTAAACCAAAAACAAATCTGCATCGACAGAGGGAATTTTTTTCACTGGGAGTTCCTCATAACAATGAAATGAATGGGGAAGTCAACTACTTTTAAAAAAAAATTTGTAATCTCCATAGAGAATGTCATTAAAAACTTGACTGACGCAGCAAATGGAAGCTAATGACTCTATGAGAAATCTAGAAATTAAAAAAAAAACAGAACCGAAAGAATGAAGACGATGTGAAATATCTCATTGGAAAAACTGACCTTGAAAATAGATCCAGCACAGAGAATTTACAAATTATTGGATTATCTGAAAGCCATGATCAAAGAAAAAGCCTGGAAATCAACATCATCAAGGAAAGCTGTCCTGGTATTGGAGAAGCAGAGTGTCAAACAGAAATGGAAATGGGAAGAATCCACAACTCACCTCCTAAAAATAACATCCCCAAACTCCCAGGAATATCATAGCCAAATTCCAGAGTTCTTAAGACAAGGAGAAAATATTCTAAGCAGCTTGAAAGAAACAATTCTAGTATAGTGGAACGACAATCAGGATAGTAAGATTTGGCAGCTTGTACATTGGGGTATGAGGACATGGATTATGATATTCTAGGTCAAAGGAGCTAATATTAAAACCAGTAGAATCACCTACCCAGCAAAACTGAGAATCATCCATGGGGGGGGGAAGGGGGGGCAGGAATTGACCTTCAATGAGATAGAGGAATTTCATGCATACTTCAGAGAAGGAAATCAAGGATAATCAGGCATTTTGCTTTAAATAAAGTACCATAGACTGACCATAGACTACAATCAGTACTGAACATATCAGCAACAAAAGGCACAGCGGCCACATTCTGGAATCAGAAACTAAATGAATTGCAGAATAGAGATATAATACTAGAGCAAAAATAAACTGGAAAGATAAGGAAATAAATAGAACTTTAGAATAGATAGGTGAGAGACCTTCAGAAAATATGAATGAGAGAAAAAGGTACTACACCGATTTCTCAGCTGCACATGGCCACAACATTGACCATTTAGCAGTACATAAAAAACTCAAAACGCCACACCAGATCTTAAACTATATTATGAAGGAGTAATCATCAAAAGAATCTAGTACTGGTTGAGACATAACACTGGTGGATAGGCTGGAGACACAATATGCAATAGGTAGGGATAATAGCAATCTAGTGATGGATAAACCCAAATAACCAAACTTCACTGCTTGACAAAAACTGCTGGAAAAACTTGAAAGCAGTGTGGCAAAAACTAGATTTACAGACCAACGTTTCACAACATATTCTAAGAAGGTCAAAACAGGTATGATTTAGACATAAAGGGAAATACCATCAGCGAATCAGTTGAGCATGGAACAGTTTAATTGCAAAATTGATGAACAAGGAAAGAATTTATGGCTAAACCTGAAATAGAAGATTATGGGATGTAAAAAGATCACATTAAATTAAAAGTTTTGCACACGCAAAAACAATGCAGCCAAAACCAATGCAGCTGGTATTAGATGGAAAGCAGAAAATGTGGGGGGGAGGTGGCAACTTTATAGCAAGTTTCTATGAAAACTGTTTCATTTTTCAAGTACCTAATGTGTGGGATGGATTTTACATGTAGTGGGAGGAGCTTCCTTGGCTTAACATGTCAACTCGATCAAACATTTATACAACAATTAATTCCCATATAGACTATTTGGGAAAATAGGTGAATGAGACCTACCAAATTCTTTTTATGACACAAATATGGTGCTAATACCTAAAGCAGCAATTGGCAAAACAAGAAAATTATGGACCAATTTAATTTCCCTAATGAATATTGAGGCAAAAAGTTTAAATCAAATATTAGCAAAGATTGCAGCAACTTATCCACCAGGTAGCATTTATTCCAGGAATGCAAGGCTGGTTCAATATTAGAAAACCTATCAACATAATCGATCATAACAAAACTAGCAAATGCAGAAAAAGCCTTTGACAAAATACAACACCCATTCCTATTAAAAACACTTCCTAAAACTATAAATAGCCTCTACCTACAATATATAATACAACTGACAACTTTGCCTAAATTAATTTACTTATTCAGTGGCATACCAATCAAACTACCAAAAAAATTCTTTTACACAGCTGGATAAAATAACAAAATTCAGCTGGAAGAACAAGAGATCAAGTAGGAAACTTCTCTAACTACAAGAGGAGTGTTATGTTGTAAAGTCCCCAAAACAGTCCATGCTTCCTGGCTCTCTAGGTGATACTCAAGCCAAAAAGGGCAGCAAAAGAAGAGCTTTTTTTTTAAATTATCTAAACTAAATTTTTCTGAATTTAGTAAAAAACAACCCAAAGAGAAAGTTTTGGTAAGCGAAGGGAATGACCCCTAAACAACAAAGTTTTCCCAATTACATACAGAGAATTGAGAGAATTGAAAGAATTGGACACACACACTTACACATGGGCGATCCAACATAAAAACTGGACTAAGAACATGAGTCAGTCTGAGACACCCTCCTAAGTGTCTGACCTACTAGGACTTGAGGGGTCAGCGCCCAAACCCCCGCCCCCAACCATGAAAAAACTAAACCTCCCAGGTACATGGAGGGTGAGCAGGAGTTAGGGAGAGGGTGACATACCTTCCAGAACTGGCTGCAGAGGAACTGGAGATTAGCAGTTTTTCTGGGTGACGGAATCGTACGTTGAGGTTTAGGGGTGCCCGAAACACCAAAATACCGACATCCCGGGTCCTGCTGAGCGAATTCCACCTAAGCATTTTCTTTATGCAGCTAAAGAGAAAGAAAGGTTATTAAATATTCACCCTAATGGGTACTCTTAAAGATACCACACCATTTGGGGCACTCTCTTTGAGACCTAGCCCACACTCAAGCCGCTTAGCTAGATAGAATCTAAGCCTTTTCCTGGAGGATCTTATATACAAAAAGACTGTGGGAGGGATCTAGGGCTGGTTCTGGGGTGATGGAGGAGGGTTTTAGGGTGGATCTTGTCGGGGCTGGGTTGAGGTGGGGGACTGCAGTGAGGTCAGACTCCCGGACTGGGAATAAGGGGAGGAAATAGCTGAAGGTTACCTGGAGGTCACCGCCCACGGAACACCACGTCAATTTTTTTTTTTTTAACTTCGCATTGAATTAATTTATGCTCTGGTCAAGTCGTGGAGAAGAATTTTGACCAATTGAATGAATCATGAGAAAGAAGAAACAGAACCAAAAAAAAAAAAAAAACCAAAAAAAAACCCCCAAAAACAAAAACAAAAGAGAAGCAGAAAAGGCGAGCATGTAGTGTGCCTCCGTCTGTATTCAAACTTCGCAGTTCTTTCTCTGAATGAAGATAGCATTCTCCATCGTGAGTCCCCTGGAGTTGTCCTTGCCCCTTTAGGTTGCTGAGAGAAGCGCAGTATGTCAGGATTGGTCCTCACGGAATCCATATATCTGTGGCTGTGCACAACGTTCTCCTGGCTCTGCTCCGCTCACTCAGCATTATGTCGTGTAGGTTTTTCCAGGTTGTTATGAAGTCTGCATCATCTCCTACAGATAGATGTGTGCTTCGTCACAAATATCTTCTGCCCTTTTTCCCTCCAGGGAAGGAAAAGGAATAGGTCGGCCACTCTTCTTGTCAGGAAAGATATGTGGGTTAAAGTCATCCAGTGTGTTTCTTCAGCTTTTGTCCTCTTTAGAGTCAAGCAGCAGACTCAATTAAGAGCCATTTCAAGCGCTACAAATAATAAATAAATAAAGCCACCACTGTTTTATTTCCTCACCCTGGATCCATGGCTTTATGCCCTGAGTGTAGGCTTTAATAGAAGAGGCAGAGAAAATGATCAGAGACGGAAAAAGCTGAATAAAGGGAATGACCAGCCGCAACATGAAGTCAGTCAGACAGCTAATGGGGAAGCTTGTCAGCCACCCCAGCAGCAAACCCAAAAACCCTTGCTGAAATTGCTGTTCCAGCCAAGGCATAAGCTCCCTACAGACGGTTGCATGAAAGACATAGTTGGCAGGCATGGGATGAATGTTCTCTTCAGAGATCCTCTTTTATTTGACACCAAAAGCTCAGTGTAAAGGAAAACAAAAGTCATATTTAGCCGTCAGATGTCATGCTGTGTTTGATGGGATGGTTTTAGAGGTACTCTTTTGATATGTCGATGTCCATATGAACTGCCAGCAGGATTTATCACTGCACAATTACATCATTAGAGCAACAGGGCAATTTCATTTCAACTCTGTATGAGGCCTTCCAGACATTGGCACATTCCTCGATGAACGGGAGATATTGTTTTCAGTGGCAGGGAAATCAGGGGGAGTCCCAAGAATTACATGGTTCATTTCCAGGGCTAATCTGGTGCAGAAATCACCCATAATCTTAAATCTAGCCCTCTATTCAGGGAATAAATCTGGTTTTGGTGAGTACAAAGAGGGACTGAGGAATCCAATGGCTTCTTCTCTGTCCCGCTCCTCCCTAACCTTTCTGCTCCATTAACACTGCTGATCACACCCCCATTTTCTTGAAACTCCTCTCTCTTCCCTTCTGTGGCATTGTCAGACCCTAATTCTTAAATCCGCATCCATCCCTAGAATGATATGGGCTCCAGTCCCAGGTGTCCAATTGCCTACTGACCAGTTCTACTCATTGCTCTGTGATTCCCTTAAATTAAAAGTATCCCAGCCTTTCTTTTAAAATAAATCTCTTCCTCTCCCACTTCCATATTTTTTTTCCCAGTGGTACTTTCATTCTCCTACGCACTCAGACTTGAAATTTAAGTCATCTTTGACTCATCTCTCTCTAATCCTTATATCCAGAGTCCTCAAGTCTTCCTTCAAACTATCTTTGGCACCCACGCCTTTCTCTCTATTCTCATTGTTCCCACTCGTTCAAAAGGCACAGTGGGCAGGCTTGGGGCAAATATCCTTCTAAGAGATACACTATTATGATACAGGGAAAGCTCCGAATAAAGGAAAACATAGACTGAAACGATGTTAAATTAAATTCAAAATACAAACAACTTCATTGCCTCTTTGAGCCTCAGTTTCCCCATTTGCAATAATACCTGTATAATACAGAAACCTCATAAGTTTGTTATAAGAATTATGGGAGATATTTATGTGGAAGGGTATATAAACGTCACATTATTGTGTGGGACGAGTGAAGACCTCTCATAAAAGAGGAACAAATTAGATAAATAGAAATAAGGAGGATAGTGAGTCCCATTTCTCTACTTAGATATTTTCCTTTCTGTAAAGCCATTTCTCTACTTAGATGTTTTCCCCTCCACAAGCTTAGCTAGTGACCGTAAGGCCCCCGAGGTTAAGAACAGGACACAGGATGCTCACATCCTGTGTATTTACCTAATGGCAAGAGGCCTGAAAGAAAGAAGGGTTGGGGTGAATAAGTCAGCAACCATAAAATCCTCTGAAAGTAAGGATAGGACACAGGATGCTCACCCCCTGTGTACTGACCCCGGGATAAGGGACCCTCAGCTCAGCAGAAAAATGAATGAAAAGCCGGAAAGCCAGGTGCAATGTAGACGTGCAAGACCAGTCAGGTATGAATGATGGGAGACAAGGTGTAAGGGTGCTGGGGATATCCGTTGTGGCCACAGATGTGAAAATGAGGTAACCAACAACTAATTCCTGCCTGTTACCGATAACCGAACTGTTTGTTCAATCGTCATTGTCATTGTCATTAACACAGATTTACTACCTTGAGGTTGATAGTAGAATGAAATAAGAATGGTGGCAAGTTCATGTTCGTCACCTGCTTGTCAAAAATCACCATACTGTTTGTTCCTTGCCATTGTCCCTGGGGTAGATTTATCGCGTCCAGATTGTACCCTCAAAGCTTACGTCTGCAAGCTGAGAGGAAGGAGGTTGGGAGGGGGAATTGCGGTTAGGGACCTATATAAACACCCCAATTTTCTGTGTCCAGCGCGCTCTGACACTGAGAGGACCCCCAGTCCTTTCGGTATCCGGGTGGCCCTTTCCCGCAGGATTGTAATAAATTTTCCTTTCTACTTTCACCTTGAGATGCCTCTGTTTTTAATTCTTGGATTCGTAAAATCCATCCCACACATTATGATGCCCGAATTACATTTATTTTATAACTGAATACTGTAGACTCCCAGCAGGTGTCCCTGATGTGAATCTCTTTCTCATTTATCCTGAATGATTGCTTTACTAACCTTTCTTAAAAAATGCTCTGAACATATTATTTATAGTATAATAATCTAACTTCTCCATTTTATAGAAGAAGAAACATGAGCAGGGGATTTGTGACTTGCCCAGGGTCACAGAGGTGGTAACAACAGAGTCAAAATTTGAACTCAGGACCTTTGACTCTGGAGTCAGTGGTGTTTCCATTGCGCCACTCTATTAGAAAACCCACTGCTTCCTGATTTCTGACCAAACGACTCCTAAACTCAGGTAATAGCTTTCCAGGCCCTCCATAATCTGAGCAAACCCACTTTGTGTTTTCTTCTTGTCAGTCCTTTGTACTCACTGCCCCATCCCTGCCCCCTGCTCCCCCCAAAAAAGAACCGAACTCATTCCTGTCCATCTGTCCTTGCTCATGTGACTCTCTTTATTTATAAACCCTACTCTGGAGTGCACTCCCCCCTCACCTTTGTCCTCAGAAGTTTCTTTCAATGCTCAGCTCAAACATGCCTCCTTCTACATAAGATCTTTGCAGTTCTCTCCAGTGACTAGCACCTACCTCCCAAACCACCTTGTATACATTTTGCATACCCCTACCTATGAACAAATAGTCCATCCCAGCTAGATTCCTTCAGAGCCCTCAAGACTAGCCTTGCCCGTGGTAGACCCTTGGTGAATGATGCCCGTCTTTGGTTGCTTGAGTCCTTTTCTGTTTTCATATCGAAATCTCACTTATCCTCCACAGGACCTACTTCATTCAGGAGGTCTTCTTCCTTCTCCACTGCTGCTTACTCCCATGAATTGAATAAACATTTATTACTTATTTATTACTTGGAACTCCTATGGCATGTATAGCTTATGGCACATGCATATACCACATGGTATATGGCACAGTGTATCGAGAGCGGGACTTGGAATCAGGTAGACTTGAGTTCAAATCCGGCCTTAATACTTGCTGGCTGTGTGATCCTGGGCAAATCACTTGACCTCTCTTTGCTTCAGTTTCCTCCTCTGTAAAATGCGGACGATAACAGTATCTGCCTTTCAGAGATGCTGTGAGGATAAAATGGGATGATAGTGGTGAAGTGCTTTGCAAACCTTAAAGTGCTATTACTATCTTAGCTCCTCAACCTAATTGTGAGCTTACTCAGAGCAGGAACCATGATTCATGAAGGACTTCTCTATCCCCCAGAGTACCCAGCAAATTCCCAGTGAATGCTTGCTAATGGATGGTTAGTTACAATAAAGTAGGGGGCATATGTGTGTTTGCCAGGCAGTTTTTCTTTAAGGATCCTCTGTTTCTCTCTGTCTCTGTCTCTCTGTTTCTCCATGTCTCTCTCTGTCTCTCTTTCCTCCCTTTCTGTTTCTCACTGTCTTTGTCTGCCTCTCTCTCTGCCCCTCCACGGAGCCAGCATTTGGCAGTCAGTGGTAAAGCTCAAGTGATGGGCCGGATAAGGAGAAGCAGCTGAATGTGTTCCACATTGGTCCTGGAAGTCTATAAACCAGATGAGTGTACTGGCAGTTGGGCCACTTGGCTGGCCTGGTGGTTCTTCACTTGGCCCTAGTTGCCTACACAGGGGAGGCAGAAAGGAAGACAGGAAATATGTGGGAGTCAGGGGTGAGGGGTTGGAGAGAAGAGAAGCATTCGAAACAAATTTGGTGGTGGGTGCTAAAGTGCCAAATAGCAGTGGCTTAGATGGAGTGCTTAAAACTTGGAGTCAGGTGAGCCTGAGTTCAAATGCTGCCTCAGATACTTACTAGCTGTGTGATCTCTTAAGTCTTAGCCTTGGTTTCCTTGTTCTGTAAAATGGGGATGATAATAACACCTACTTCATATGAAAATCAAATGAGATGGTTTGCCTTTTAAGGAAGAAAGTACAAAGAAAAATCACATGTGCCCTGGCAGCAGGAATATATCAGGACCCGGACTGAATGCTGACTTTCAAAAAGATTCGAACTCATTTCCCCCATGGTTAAGTACTAGATGGTCTAGACCAGGGGTGTCAAACAAGCAGTCTGCTGCATGTGTGTGATGGATTTAAGAACCCAAGAATTACAACAGAGGCATCTCAAGGTGAAAGTAGAAAGGAAAATTTATTACGATCGCGCGGGAAAAGGCCACTTGGACACCAGGAGCACCGGGGTTCTCTCAGTGTCAGAGCGCGCCGGACACAGAGAATTGGGGTGTTTATATAGGTCCCTAACCGCAGTTCCCCCTCCCAACCTCCTTCCTCTCAGCTTGCAGACGTAAGCTTTGAGGGTACAATCTGGACGGGATAAATCTACCCAGTGACAATGGCAAAGAACAAATAGTATGGTTATTTTTGACAGGCAGGTGACGGACATAACGTTCCCACCATTCTTATCCCATTCTCCAATCAATCTGAAGTGAAAAATCTATCTTAATGATGTGTGGGATACAAGATTGTGAAAGCTTCCCATGAATAAATCAGGCAAGGTAATACTCAAATAGTACAACTTTAGTTGGGATGTAGACCTCACTAGGCCTAAGTTTCGTTTTCCTGAAAATCATATGATTTCGGGGAAATCAGGTGGTCTCCCCCTTTCCCCCTCCCCTAGCCTACTCCCATGCCGTCATCTTAACATTGAAATTTCCCTATAAGGTAATTCTGTAGTTTCTATGCTAGTATTGGGTAAACTTATTCTGGGATAGATTGTGAGGCCACCTGTCCCAGCAAATAGGGACAGGGGTCCAGCCTCTAGGAGTGGAATTTCTTAGAATTGTTTGTACAAGGTTATATATCCCCTTGCTTGCCTTCTCCCCCTTGCCTCTCTGCACTACCATCCCGCCCTGGTAGTGGGAGATGCCCAATTCTCGCGAGACTTGATCAAATAAAGCTTCTGTTTTGTTTCTACCTTGAGAAAACCGAGACACCTCTGTTTTTGTTTATTTTGAGCCTGTGGTTTGTCCCACACAATGACAATGACAATGAACAAATGGTTTGGTTATCTGTGACAGGCACAAGCCAGTTGTTGGTTACCTCATCTTCACATCTGTGGCAAAGTAGACTTTCCCATCACCCTTGCTTCTGCGATGGATGCCTCCCATCACCATTACATCTGTGACGGATATCCCCAGCACCCTTACACCTTGTCTCCCATCATTCTTATACCTAACTGGTCTTGTACGTCTACATTGCACCTGGCTTTCGGGCTTTTCATCCATTTTTCTCCCAAGTCGGGGGTCCCTTATCCTGGGGTCAATGCACAGGAGGTGAGCATCCTGTGTCCTATCCTTACTTTCAGAGGATTTTATGGTTGCTGACTTATTCACCTCAACCCTTCTTTCTTTCAGGCCTCTCCACATTAGGTAAATACACAGGATGTGAGCATCCTGTGTCCTGTTCTTAACCTCAGGGGCCTTTCGGTCACTAGCTTGGCTTATGGAGGGGAAAACATCTAAATAGAGAAATGGCTTTACAGAAAGGAAAATATCTAAGTAGAGAAATGGGACTCACTATCCTACTTATTTCTATTTATTTAATTTGTCCTCTTTTATGAGAGGTCTTCACTCATTCCATACATGCACGAACCAAGTTAAAATGTCATTGAGAAAAATTTAACAAAATTAATAAAAATATAATAAAACAAATAATATTACTTTTGAAAGCTAAGTCAATATAACACCTTGAGGAATCCTTATAGCATGGCTTAATGGTCTTGTTTCTATTTAAGTTTCACATTGATGAGTTCAGGTGAAATGCTGAGAAATGCACATGCATATGCTATTGTTCTGAAAGAATTAATTTGGACAGTCTTCAAGTTAAAGAAGAGCGTTTATTGGAGTGACACACCTAAGCAGGCCTGCTTCCAAGTGGGAGAGATAGAGCATAGGCATTCCTCCCATAAGGGAGCAGAACATGGGCCTGCTTCCTGTAGGAGGCAAAGGCAGTGATTGGGGTTAGGTGGCTGGTTGAAATACAATTTTATGGAATGGAGGAAAGGGAACAAGAGAACAGGAAGAACATCAGCTAGTCTGGAGGTGACTTTATCATACAGATAAGCAAAGAGAATAGGAAAGGGGAGGGGAAGAGTTATTCTGGAATTGGGAGTGCTTTTCAAAAGCACACAGGTAAGTCCAGGGTGGTGGGCTTCAATGCATAGTCTTCTTCTATCACTTTTCTAGCTGGTTACACCTTGCATCTTATCTCATATCTCACATCCTGCATCCTGCTTGTTCAATCTACCTCAAACACTCTTTTCTAGCTCATCAAGATCACTGGTCTAGAAGTGATAGAGAAAATATTACTACTATGGATTAAACTATATGTCATGCACACACATTGTTTCAGTCTTTTGTTAAACATTTACCAGCACACCCCAGGGAGCTGTGTCAAAGATGATTGGCTGTAGGAAATTGGGAGAATGGATTCTTGTGAGTCAGGAGGATGGAGTTTCAGTTGGGCTAAGAACCGTGGAAACATCTCTTCTGCACTCTTTTGGGCTCTCTTCTTTTTGGGGAACCTCTTCCAAGGACTTTCTCTTCCTTAGATTTCCAGCAAGGGAACATGGGAATTATGTGACAAGCAAAATGGGATCTTGAGTCACAATGGTTGTTTCCAGGCTGGGGTAAAAAGGCAGTACTAGGAATAAAGATAGGCAAGGCATCTGAGCTGGCAAGGATTAAAAAGGTGAATCATGGCCTAGGCATTCACCCTCCTTCTACCCTGCATAAGTACCTGCCTTGGGGGAATTATTTAATATGCTTTTGTGGTATAACTGATAAGGAAATGTGTTGGGGAAGGTCTCACTCTATTTCTTGTAACAGCTTCAATGCTTCGAAAAAAAAATCAGGAAGTCATTTCATTCAGATTTTAATTTGCATTTGGCAAAGAAATGGAATTGGCCTCAATGGTACTAAGGAGCCAGAAGAGCTTCAGATAGGAGTGACACAGCATTGCCCTGACCCTGAAATGACTTTTTCCAAGAGGTCTATAATTTTACATTCTGATTAAGCACCAAACTTCTTTTTTCTTCCTTAGACAGGGTAAGGGGAAAAAAAAACTAGCAAAAAATCCAACCCTCAAAATGGGGAGGAAACGGAACAAACAGTTATTAAGTGCCTAATATACAATATTCTTAGCTGTGCTAAGTGCTTTACAACAACTTGGGAGGTAGGTAGTAGTATTATCCAAATTTTATAGGTGAGGAAACTGAGGCAGACAAATGATAAGTGAGATGCCCAGGGTCACACAGCTAATAGGTATTGTGAAGGGAATTATAATTTTCATGATAATTGATATGATATGCGTATATACTAAAATGCTAATAAATTATCTTGGTCTCCAGGTCCAGGGCTCTATCCACTGTACCTTCTGGAAACCTCAGATATGTTAGGAAAGTTGATACATCTGACTCACTAGAGATGGCACCTAACTGACTCACTATTCTCAACAGTTCATTTGGGTGCTCCCTGGTAGGTTAAGAATAAGAATGGTTTGTTTATGTAGCATTTTAAGGTTCAACAAAGGGTTAGGAAGAGATTATTATCCTCACTTTGTAAACCCAGAAACTGGCCTTGGAGGTCAATGAAACAGATGTTGGAGTTGAATGAGTGCAAAAGCTTTTATTAAGCACTTATTTCCTGCCAAGCCCTGCAATAAGTGCAGGGAATACAAATAGAAAGATCAAGACAGTCCCTGCCCTTAGGGCTCCTAAATTCTAATTGGGGGTCACGACATCTTTCCAGCCTTCTCAACTGGGTGGAGGAGGGGGCTAGAAAGAGGGAGACAATTTAGCTCTGAAAATAAATTTTTCAAAAATTCAATTGAATTTTTTTACAAAAGGAACTTAGCTAGAGGGAGGATGGAAAGGTCCAAGAATCCTTAGGGTGCATAGGCAAGTCAAATGGAATTTTCCAGAGGTTTCAAAGGGTTACCTGAAGGTCAGACAGTAAAACCTAGTGGTGTTCCATATCACCAGAAGGATTGTAGGTGCTTTTGCTAGCCCGTGGTACCAGACAAAGTCTGGGTAAACTGGCATCAGGAGACTAGGGAAGAGGGCTGGGAGAGATTGTCCCTGCTGGCAGCTCTTTGGAATGTTTTGGTGCTGTTAGCGACAATTAATAGGAACAATTCAGAGAGATATGGGGAAATTTATATAAATGGATACACAGGGAAGTAAACAGAATCAAGAAAATAATATGCACTTCAAGAAAATAAATGGATAGAAATATGAGGAAACGATAGAGACCTAAAGATACTTAATCATAATTTCCAAGAACCAGGGTCATGGAGACAAACTGAGAACACGTATCTTTTTTTTTTGTACAGAGGTGGGAAGCTATGGCTGTGAGATATTGCCACATGTGGCTCCCTAGGTCCTCAAGTGCAGCCCTTTAACTGAATCCAAACTTCACAAAACAAATCCCCTTAATAAAAGAATTTGTTTTGTAAAACTTGAGACTCAGTCAAAAGGCCACAACCAGGGACCTAGAAGGCCAAAAGTACCTCCAGGTCCCAGGTTCCCCACCCCTGGCATATCCCATTGGACTAAGTTGATATATTGGTTGTTTCTGCTGAACTATTTTTACTTCTGTTTTTTATTCTTCCCTATAAGGTCACTAGGACAGGAAGGGAGGTTAATATATTTGGAAATGAAGGTGATAGAAGAACAAGATTAATGATTTTTTTAAAGAAAGAAGAAGTCTAGGAATGTTGAAAGGAATAACATACAGTCCCTACCTTGGTAAACCCAGTGAAAACTATACCAGGTGTAGGACTCATGGTTACAAAGCACTTTCACATCTTGTCCCTCCAAGAAGCACTGAGAGGTAGGTAAATCCTGGAAACAACTGGAATCATTTCCAAATGTGTCATCATGTGGTCAGTACCCTTCGGGGAACATGTTGTGACCCATTCATATCTCTCCTTCTGAGTGACTCAACTTGAAACTGTGTACTCCCACAAAACATGCAGACATCCTTGCCCCAGCTCTTTTCTGTCCTGCATTCCTTTCTCTGCTCACTCCCTTGCTACCTCTTGCTCAGAAAACTTGAATTAAATCAACCCTAGCTGTGGCAATGGGAATGTTGAGGTTTAGGGGTGCTGGGACCTCGAATTAGCAACACACCGGTCCTGCCTGAATGAATTCGACACAAGCCTTCTTTTAGCCAAAGAAAAAGTTCGTTAAAGATCCACAACATTGGATAGACTCTTAAGGAATCTGAGCATTTGTATCACTAGCCAGCAGGCCAGATAGAATCTGAGCACTTGCATGGAAAGAAGATAGATCTTATATGCAGAAAGACTGAGGGAGGAATCCAGGGATGGCCAAGTAGTCTGGGGTGTCTGGAGGAGTACGGGGTGTCCAGGGTGATGTGAGTGGCCTACTGGCCTGGAGAATGGGATTGATTAAGGGTGGGAATTAGCTGAACCAGGATTTGGCCATAGCAATAATGAAGGCCTTATGACCTCAAGGGAAACACCAGATCAAGTGGAGAAAGCCAAGGAGATTTCAAGGTGGGGTTTTCCAGGGCCCTTAGACAAATGGGACCCAAAGTATTTTGGGGTAAGAGGCAAAGGTCTCGGCTTGGGCCCGTACACCGTCAGGAAGAGTGTGTCAATAGACAGGCTTTCCACTCACCAGCTTTGAGATTCGCACATCATGACTACATTTTCCTGGCCACCACCTCCATATATGTACTGTGGTCCCCGTTGAGGGCAGGGACTATGTCGATCTTCTATTTGGTATTGGCAATCCAACATTTAGCACAGTGCTTGACATAGAGTAAACACTTAATAGATACACTTCCTACTTTCTTCTCTTCTTTCTTTTCCTTCCCTTCTTCCCTTTCTCACTATCTTCCTTCTTTCCTTGATCACTATGTCCTAAGCATTGTGGAACATTTCATACCATTTTATATCATTTTTGTAATTTCAATCAAGGCCCAGGGCCTGAATTAATGATCAGCTGGACCTGGGCTTCTTTGTTCTCTCAAGTTTGCTCAGAGAATATCTTTTCTCTGTCAGCAAGGCCAGATCCAGTTGACCTAAGAACATTCTTTCTCCTGTTAACCATTAAGGGATGAGACCCTAATCCTCAGAGACTACCTCGCTTAATATTCTATGGGTATATACTTCAACTGACTCTTGTCAACACTCTCATCTTATTGCATTTACAAATCTATTCCATTGAGGAAAATCCTCTTCTTATATCATGGTTAAATATACATGGGGATCATAAAAGTGAGGTAACACAGGCTTGTTGAGTCCGCTAAAAATCATGTATATAAGTTTTCTCATTCCTTTGTTCAGGAGCCAGAGCTTATGCTCTGACTCCTTGTACGTACAAGTAAGCTAGCTTAGCTATGCTTTAAGGGAAAATAATAAACAACATGGATTTTTCTATCACCTAGCTGGTTTGCCTTCTTCAACCAAACTTTCAGGTTTAACACCATCCATTACAGGGAGTCCACCCAATATGCCGGGGCCTGCCTCCAGGTCTTTGGATGCTGCAGACAAAAATGGAGCACACAAACATCAGGTAAACTGTGTCTTTGCTACATGCCAAGCAGCCCAACCTCTTTAGCCACATCTCCCTGATGACCTCTTTACTTCTGCCTCTTCCATGCAGTTTCTCCTCTTGCCCTCACCTTGCAGAAAGGTTTCTCAAGTTAATGCAGTGAAGTCCCACTGCTGAGCTTTATGGTGATTTTCCTTAGGTGCATGCCCTGAGTAGGTTTGGGAGAATGCCTGTGTTGGATTGAACTTGGCCAATGCAGAGGTACAGATGAGAAATGAGTACAGCTGAGCAGGGCTGTGTATTCCTAAGTTGAAACCAAATCCCCACACTACAGAGAGTTGGAAAAGACGTGGGAACCCTCATCCATAAACCAGGGGTTAGCAAGCCTACAGCTTAGAGCTTTTCATTTTCCCTGGGCTGGCTGCCAAGGCCAAAGCCTTTCTCCTCACCATTTGTGACTGTCACTGCCCAGACTGCCTCTGCCTGCCCAGTTAGCTTGACCCTTGGCACACATCCTTGCCAGCTCACGTCATTACTAAAGCTTTGCCTTAACATCCTAATTTTAAAAGGCTGTCCTGTGCAGATTTCTTTCTCCCGATAATATTGATCCTTATGAGATACTATTAAACATTTTTTTTGGTTGGTTTGAAATGGTCTTTTTGTCCCAGCTAGAATTGCACCTTTTGCAAGAAGCCTTTCTTGATTTCCCCTAAATTCTAGCACCTTTCTACTTTGTCCTATATTGTAGCTCCTTTGTCCTTAGCTGTTTCTGTTACCTCCCTCATTAGATGGTGAGCTCCTTGAGGGCAGGAACTATCTTTTACCTTTCTTTGTATGCAGAGGGCTTAGCACAAAGCCTAGCTCCTAGTAGGCGTTTAATGTTTATTGACTGGTTTTAAATAGCACATAGAAACTTGTGCCTTAGTTCAAATTCAAGAAAGGCTCTTCTTACAAATGAATTCTCACCAGGGGTGTGCTGGTAAATGTTTTACAACAGACTCTCTGAAAATGACCAACCGGCTGTTAAATGTAATTTGCATTATTTGATATTTCAGCCATCACTTTAAGTCTAGATAATCAACAAAAAAGTTCATTTGCTGATTTCAAAGGCAGGTTTAAATTCTCACACTGAAAATTTAACAATCTGCTCTGTGGGCTAGAATGAACCAACTTCAGTATCCTTCTAATTCTAACCCTTAATCAACTAGATAGTATCAGAAGGCCTTTCCCACTCAAAAATCCATTATTTTATGATCATAAAACAGCATGGCACAATGGAAGTTAGTGGCTCTGGAGTTCTGGCTGCGTTCAGATCTTTCCCCAGATGTTTGTTACCTGTGTGACCTTGGACAAGTGACTTAATTTCCCTAGGCCAAAGTTTCCTTTTTTAAAGAAAAGTTTTATTGATGTGTTTTTACATTACAAACAATTTGATTACACCCCCTCCACCCCAATGAGAGGTCTCTTGAACAAAGTAAAACAATTAAGAAAAATAATAATATTGTGATTCATCTGAAAGTACAGTACATGTGGCCATTCCACATCCCCACTCTTTTTATTATATATATTATATTATATACTTTATATATATATATATATACATATACATAAAAACAGAAATCTATTTTCTCTGTCTGCCACCTCCCACTTGTGAGGGAGATGAATTAGATGACCTCTGAGGTCCCTTCCAGCTCTAGATCAAAGATTCTATGATCTTTTTTTTTTTTGTGATAGAGATAGACACTGGATCTTCAGGGAAGTCCCAGATGAGGAAATTCCCCTTAACAGTGCAAGCTGATACCTTCTCTGCAACTTGTAGTCTTACAGAGTTGCCAAGAGCCCTGAGAAGTTAATCCACTTTACTTTCTTCCAGGAATTGGTAAAAGCTTGAAGCCACACCTGCCATCCCTTTGCCTCTGATTTAAAAAAGAAGTGTGGAAAATATTATACTATTTTATATCATTTCTAATTCTCAACCAGACCCAGAACCTGAATTAATCAGTGTGAGAAACGTGGTTTTGGGGATCACTGGACTTCCTAGGCAGGGCCAAAGTCCTGAGGAAGAACCCTGTGATAATCCCTAGGGAAGGCTGTACAGACCACAGGACTCCCAGAGGAAGACCAAGTGGTAGCCATCCCTTAATCCGTGGGGATCACAGGGCCTCCTAGGGGTCAGACCCTAAGGAAGACGCAAGTGATGGCCCCTTAGGATGGCGGTAAGATCACAAGGCTCCAGAGACAGGGCCGGAAGTCCTAAGTGATGTCCCCTTAAGAAGGCCGTGCAGACCACAGGGTTCCCCAAGGCAATCCAGAGTGGTAGCCCTCTTAACAACGCAGTGGGGATCACAGGACACCCCAAGACAACATCCAGGAGTAAGCCTGGCAAGTTTCTACTGCCTGTTGCTTCCCTTCACTTGACCTTAGGAAAATCTATGTGACTTGCCCATTCACACCCAAAGAACTCAGGACCAGAGTGGGCAGAGGAAGGCATTTTATTACACGGGTGTAGTGCTCACAGGAACACTCACACTGATACAGCTGCAGGAGCAGGGGTAACCATTCCCTCCACTCCTGCTAGAGTCATGGTTAGTTTACAGTCTTTGTTTTTTACATAGTTTTCCTAGGTTATACAGTTTATATAAATAGGATAGTAAGGATACAGAAGCAAAAGTGAAGTTAATTAGATTTTCCTTGTCTTAGTTTAGGATTAAACTATATTCTTTTACTTCCCCTACTTTCCCTCTTTAACCTATGTAAATTATGCAAATCAGTAGGCCTGGATTCTTGACCAAAGACCAGACCCTAGATAAGCTTGAACAGGTTCAAGTGGGTTTGGCCTCTCTAATTCCCTAGACTGCCTTCTCAAAAAGCATGCACATGCATACAAGCCTCTGACCTCTCACCTGACCGACCTTGAGGCCTGGTCTCTGCTAAAGCTGGGGTGGGGGAGGGCAGGGAAGCACACCTTTGGGTCTGTGGAAACAAAACTCCTCCTCCCATTTCTTACATGAGTAACTGGATGAAGATCCAGCACCTGGGCTTCTTTGTTCTCTCTAAAAGTTTGCTCAGGCAATACCCTTACCTCTGTCAACAAGGGCAGATCATTGAGGACATTACCCTAACCCCAAGAGAGATTACCTTGCTTAATATTCTACAGGTATATACTATGTTATGGAATGTAATGAGACACAGAGACGCTGGGCTGTAGTTTCAACTGACTTTTGTCAACATCCTTTACAACTCTATTCCATTAAGGAAAATCCTCTTCTTGTATCATGGTTAAGCATACATGAGGGTCATAAAAAATGAGGTAATACAGGCTTGCTAGGTCTGCTAAAATAACGTACATAAGTTTTCTCATTGCTTTGTTCAGGCAGCCAGAGCTTGTGCTCTGACTCCTTGTACGTACAAGTAAGCTAGCCTAGCTATGCTTTAAGGGAAAATAATAAACAACATGGATTTTTCTATCACCTAGCTCTGTTGTTTCCTTCAACCAAATTTTCAGGTTTAACAGTTATGGTGCCGTGACTTTCGGATGGAAATGATGGAAATGGGACAATGCAGCCCAACCTTGCCAATGCTTTTGGGCACCATAGGATTAATTTTTCCTGCAATTTTGGCCTTGACAAGGTTGGGGTAAGTTGTCTCTCTTCCCAGCTTCCAAAAAGAACTCCCACAAAATTGGTTGAAGTCTGAAAATTCCCTTTAAGCTAGCTCTGGGGGCAGGGATCAGATCTGCAGGCAAACGCACATAGATCCCCTGGAAACACTGATTGATCTAGAAAATTAACTATGGATCAGTCAAAAACTAGAATTACAAGTCCAACCGTTCCTCCACTCCCTTCCTTCCTTCCCTTGGAGGCCCTGATCCTGTGGAGAAAAACTGCACTTTGCTTTTTCCCTCCCCCTCTGCCTTCCAAGAAAGGCTCTGATCCAGAGGGAGGTACCTCTGTTCTGCTTCCTCCATCTCCCCTTTCCCCCTTCCTAAGGGATAGGATATGGAGAGTCAGAAAAATCAGGAACGCCAAGGCTTCCCCAAAGACCATAGGGGTGCTAATAGCTAACTCATGAAAGCTTCTAATTCTCTGTTGTTTGAACTCTGAGCTCAGTCTGTATTTGTTCTGTATTTGTTTTGTTAATTGTCTGTTAACTGTCTGTGTGAGAGCGTGTGCTGTGAAATGTCTATACCAGGTAAAATCTGAAACGCAGGTAGCCAGAGAATTCTAAGGCTGCAGTTAGGGAAACAGAGACTCTTTTTTTCTTTTTCAATGTTTGGCCTGGCCAACCGAACTTGAAAAAAAAAATAGAGCTGAAACATTTTAGCATATTCTGGGATTGATTATTCATTAAAAGTTTGGAAATTGATTAGTTGGAATTTTGGGAGAGAACTCCTGAGACTGTAAAATCCCTCCAGGAGCTCACTGGTGCTAAAACACCCTCCCAATGCTGATCACTTAGGTGAAGTTTACCCGGGTTACAATCATTGAGATCTTTCACCATTGTCTTGTCTCTGACAGAGCCAGAGCTGCAGTAAAAGTCAAAGCAGCTAAAACAAACTCCCTTCCTCCCAGGTCAGATTAGGAGAAGATAATGCAGAACTGTAGGGAAAACTTGAATCACCTTTCCCCACCTGGCAAAAGGAGGAGAAGGACAGAAATTCACAGACTGACAGTATTCTGACAGTCCTGTGCCCATGGGTACCTTTGTAGCCCATCCTTTTTGGCAAAGCTTGGAAATGTCACCCAGGTCCTATGCATTCTGCCCACTCTACCTAGCAGCTGCAAAACCGCTTTAAGCTCAGTAACTTCTGCAGTTGTGGGGGAAGGGCGAGGTAGATGGATTTGGACTTTCTGCCTCCCAGAATTGTCACCACTGGGATACCAGCTTCTGCTCTAGGTAACTTCACACTTCTTGTTCCAATTGTAAAACTGTATTTTAATCTCTGTTTGACCTGTTTCCTGATTTGTAAAGGGAAAGTAATAATGATGGTTGTTATGGGATCAAAATGATAATGATTGTAAAATGCTTAACATAAAGTCTGGTATATGTTAGATACAACATTATTATTATCTCTCTCTGATTTAATGTAATTGTTAATTTGAAGTGGTTTTTAAATACCAAAAGTAATAAGCTGAATAATTTCTATATGTGGTAATCTGGAAATGCAATAGATGTCATCTGAAAATTATTGTTTCTGTATTTCTAAACTTGCATTGTGTTCCCAAAATTCTCTTAGATTGTGAACTTTGAGAAGACCATTGTGTGGTAAGAAATGATATTATAGCAATTTTAAGCTGATTTTGATATATGTGAATTGGGTTTTTAAAGGGATGTGATAAAATCTGGAACTGTTATATGTGGTTATTGTTCTACCAGAAGCGAGTGAGACATGCCACAGAGTATAAGTTTTGAATGGAGAAGTTTATTAGCCGGCGGCCATTGGGATCTTCCCAAGTCAATGGCCACGTTTAAAGGGAGAAGGTAGTTTATATAGACAATACAGGATTCAGTGCTTAATTATCTCTTGAAATGTCATTTTGCAGACTTGGCACGCCTGTACCTTTTATGACCATGATCAAAGGAAACTCCTTAATAGATTGTAGATACAACATATCAGACAGCTGACTAAGTGTCAACTGAATTACAACCCAGAATCTCTGTGTCCAGTTTGCCATACATCCCACAACATGACTCATGAGATAAGAGCTAGGAACAGTCACATAATTCAAAAGAATATCTGGGGCTGAGGCTTTCATCCTTCAAGGCCATACTCCATACTCCCAGAACAGTCATGGGAGGGGGGGGGGTGTCAAGGACACCCACTGAATGCCAAACGGCAGGAACTAAGTCTGATTTTCTTACACAAACTGGGGTTTGCAGTTAGGGGCTGGGGGCAGGGTTTTTCTAGCAATAGCTGGCTACTCAAGTATCACATCTCCCACTTCTTTTATGGAACATTTCAAATATTTGAAAAGGAATGACTTGATTCAGAGCACCTGAGGTTTGGGCCACTAAGACAGGGACATGAGAACGAATAAGGTTGGAGACATAAGAGAGTAATCAGGAACCTATAGTTACGGATAGGATCAATAAAATGGGGGGGAGGCAGCCAAAGTGCTAGCAGGGTGGTGAGCCAGGGGGGGACATTGGTCCCCTGAAAATCACTCAATATCAGCTTAGGCTAGTGCCAGGTGAAAAACTTGCAGTAAAAATTCCCTAAACGCATCCTGTAAAGCAGGGGTTTGGGAAGTAATTGAAGGCTTGCATATAGTAACAATAGAGGGCAAGGCTTCAGGCAGAAATTCAGAAGCTTCTTCAATTAGAGTGGCTGTAGCAGCCAGGGAGTCTAATTGTTTTTAAAACAGGCAACTGGCTTAGGCAACTAAGGATTGCGTTAGGACTCCCAAAGCCTGTGCTCTCCCTTCATCAACATGCCAAGTGAAAAGTTTGTAAAGACAAGAGTTTTGACAAGGGTCAGTTAAAGTATACACCTGTAAAATATTAAGCAAGGTGCTCCTCTCAGGATTAGGGTCTCATCCCTCAATGGCTAACAGGGAAAAAATATCCTTAAGTAAGTCTGATCTGGCCTTGTCAACAGAGGTAGGTGTATTTCCTGAGCAAAGTTTAGAGAACAAAGAAGCCCAGGTCCTGGATCTTCTTCCAGTTACTCATTAATTCAGGCTACAAAATGGTATAAAACATTCCACATTTCCCCCTTTTGGTCAAAGGCAAACTGAAGGTTTCGCCTGAAGACCAATTAAAGGTATGGAAAAAAAACTCTACCTTAAAAGTTCTAAAAATCCTTATCTAGGTGGATTCAGGTTTTTTTTTTCTGTGTTTGGACATCCCCAGAGATGGACAGTAATTATAAACTACTTGTAAACAAGCAGGGGGAGCAAGTTGCAAGGGGGATCAGTAGGGAGCACAATGAGGAAACTAGAGCACCCGAATAAAATAAGCTAAAGACACCAAAGGTACAAGTAAACAGTCTTGGGAACGCAAGGGACTCAGAAAGAGAGTTGTCCTTCGTATAGGTTCTGGTCCAGAGTCTCGGGAGGGGCTGCCTGCGTCTGATGCTGTCCCCTTCAGGCTCCTTTGAAACTGGAGGGCAAGGTGTCCTATGGGCTGAGATGTCCACTTGGGTTCAGGGGCAGATGTGACAGAAGGATCAAGGAGTCCATCCACAAGTTGGCAGCTGTAGAAGTAGTCAGATCTGATAGGAGCTCCCAGAATACATATGATTTGATAATTGAGAGAAAAACAGCACAACATAGGTCCCAGCCATGCAGGGCTAAGTTCAAACAAATACAATACCTAGATAGTAAAAGAGAATTCTGCTTCCCTGGTTCAGATCTAGAAATTCTCAAACAATTCTAACTTAATATAACTTAGTACAATCACTTAAATTTGGTTCTCCTTCTTTCCATTAGAAAACCATGGCAATGATGTCCTTCACAACCATGAGATTCCCTTCCCCCTTGATGTTTTTGGGCCTATCCCAATCCTTTGTGCTTTATGGAAAGCAACAAAATGAGAGGAACAGAGAAGACCACTGATATCAGAGAGAGAGAGAGAGAGAGATGGCTAGCTACATCCTTACCAGGGTCATAAGGTGTGGGTGCATTTGCTGAGGCTGAGTCTGTCAGAATAAAACGGGTATCACTGAGCCCAGGTGTCACATCAACCAGCTGGACAGATGGTAAAGGTGCATTCTCACAATGACGCAGCTCAATGGACAATGGGCACCTCACCTTGCAGTAAAGCCACTCAGAGGTGTGTTCAGCAGTGACTTTGGGGTGGATAGAAGAATACTATTTATATTACAGCCCCTGTGGGGGGACACTCTGAGTGCAAACTAGCCACTACAGGAAATGACAATGAAATACACACACACCATGCACCATTTACATGACTGTGGGAATTCAGTAATACATGCAAGACAGTGCGGGGAGGGAGGGAATTGCAATGGATTAAAGTTTCCATGGTTAAAAACTTAGTCAACTTTTCACAGTGCCTAACGGCCTTTAAAAAACATTTTTTTTTAGTTTAACACAAGTGAACCACCACTGTTACTGCTCAACTATATTTTAACATCTTATGGTCATGCAGATCGCTTAGGGGGGAAAGGGCAAATTACCTTTCATAGCCATTCTCTGCAAGTATGGTTTTAATTTTACTTGATTTCCAACCCAAGGGACAGAGCTGCCATTCTTATAAAACCAAGTAGGCAAATTTTGTACTTGTGTTCCCAGGGCTCATCACCAGGTCTGTCCCATAGTAAGCACTTAATAAACATCTTTCAATTAATTCGTCCTGTCATTATCCCATTGGACTGGGAGTCAGGACACCATGGTTCTACTACTATTGCCACTAACTGACTTTGGGACTGTGTATGATAGGAATTTATGAATCAAAACAGAGGCGTCTCAAGGTGATAGAAAGGAAAATTTATTATGATCCCGCGGGAAAGGGCAACTCCAGGCACCTCTCAGTGTCAGACCACGCTGGACACAGAGAATTGGGGTGTTTATAAAGGTCCCTAACCACAATTCTCCCTCCCTACCTCCTTGCTCTGGGCTTCAAGACATAAGCTTTGAGGGTACAATCTGGACGCAATAAATCTACTCGGTGACAGTGGCAAAGAACAGATAGTATGGTTATTTTTGATAAGCAGATGATGGACATAACCTTCCCACCATTCTTATCCCATTCTCCCATCAATCTGAAGTGATAAATCTATCTTAATGACAATGATGATGAACAAATGGTTTGGTTATCTGTGACAGGCAGAAGCCAGTTGTTGGTTACCTCATCTTCACATCTGTGGCACACTAGCCTTTCCCACCACCCTTGCTTCTGCAAAGGATGCCTCCCATCACCCTTACATCTGTGACGGATATCCCCCAGCACCCTTACGTTTTTGTCTCCCATCATTCTTACACCTAACTGGTCTTGCATGTCTACGTTGCACCTGGCTTTCCAGCTTTTCATCCATTCTTCTTCTGAGCCGAGGGTCCCTTATCCTGGGGTCAATACACAGGAGGTGAGCATCCTGTGTCCGATCCTTATTCTCAGAGGATTTTATGGTTGCTGACTTATTCACCTCTACCCTTCTTTCTTTCAGGCCTCTCGCCCTTAGGTAACCTATTTTTGTTCTCGGGAGTTCCTACGGTTACTAGCTTGTCTTCCCATGGTCACTAACTTGTCTTACAGAAAAACTTAAGTAAAAAGCTGAAGTTTAGATTTCATGAGAGGCCTTACTATCTTACTTATTCCTATTTATTCAATTTGTCCTTTTTATGAGAGGTCTTCACTTGTTCCACTCAGGACCTTAAAAAGAGTCACTCCTCTTCCTCACTTTCCTTATCTGTTAAGTGGGAGGGGGAAAGGGTTTGATGAGATGAGTGCTAAGGCCCCAGTCTGTTCTAACATTCTGTGATTCTACAAATGTGCTTCTGATAACATTTTTTGTTTCAGTGTTATGCTTAAGCCTCCTTCGTACTTCCCTGATTATGACAACTATTCTGTGAACATACCCCACCCACAGAATTAGACTGAAAACTCGCATGGCAGAATTTCTGGAGCAAATGAGATTGAGCAGGAATCTCTTTCTGCTCCTCTCTTGGGTTCTCTCCCTTCTTCTCTACAGCCTTGTTGGTGTGGATTTGGTTGTAAGTCTTCAGTCCTCCAGGAATATTACATGGTTTGGGCTGTGACTGTCATTTAAGAAAGGGGAGAAGCAAAGGAGATAACCACTATTTCCATCTTAGGGCACAAAATACAGTATTTTACCTGTTCAGACTTAATCAATTCAATAACACACTATCATCATCACAACTTGACAACATTGACCCCTTTTCAAAAAGACAAGTTGCAATCTACCACACACAGTTTAAAAGAAGGAAGCAACCCAAGAAGGGAAATACATTCTCTGTCCAAAAGAATCCAGCTTCTCCTTAGCTATCATTTCATAAATTAATAATCTGTTAAAATCATAATCCCAAGAATTTGTCTATAACAAGAAGAATTCAACTTTAAAAAATCAAATAAATTAGTTATAGCCTTGCAAACAATTGTCCATTTTTGTTATGGATTAAAAAAAAGATTTGTTTTGTAGAAGAAATCAGACAGTACAAGGCACACATCACACATCAGAATCCAAAGGGAGAAGGCCACAGATGAAGCCACCATCATCTCTGGTTGATGCCGCAATCATGCCTGTTGTGGGATGCTGCAGACCCATCAGCGCGGTTCTATCCTTGATCATCTGAAAATGGGTGACTGTGCTCATTTTTTCCACTAAGATCATAGTGCTCTTTCATTAGGTCATGGAATTTGAAGCTTTCTAAATACAGTCTTCTCAGATGTTTTCCACAAAGCTTGCCGGGAAAAGGCCGGTCTTCCCATTATGCTGCAGGGTGCCCTTAAACCAGTCATCCTCTCACTTCTTGTGGACAAACACAATGTCTCCTTCCTTGAGCTCCAGCTCGGCCTCGCTCTGAGGAGGATAAGAAACTACCACTGGGTGCCTGCAAGAGAGAGGGAGACATTTTCACCAAGCTTCCTCTGAAGCAGGAATGCTTGAAAACTGGGTTCTCCACAGTCTTTGAGCTCCAAGAAATAGCTGAAGAAGAATAGGAAATGAAGCTGTTCGTAGAGTTTATAGAATTGGAGCTTGGGCTTCTCTGAACATGTCCATTTTGTCTGGCATGGAACCTGCTATATCCACTACTACATGGGTGGGGGTAGCCTCCTTTGACTGGCAGCCTATCTTTAAAAGTGGGAATCTTTCTGCCATCTTTCAGCTCAACAGCACAGATGCCGCCATGAACTTAATAGGCCTTTACAGTTTTAAAGACATAGGGAGCTAATAAAAGAAGGTTACCCTCATTCATGGTAGTGCACACAGAAGTTTCCATGTCAGACAAACTGGCTATGCTCAAAGGCCTTAGGAGCCAGCTCCATTTTAAAAACATGCTCAGGGAAGCCAGGGCTACATAACAGTACTCAAAAATAAAGTTCAAATGTGCACAACAGCCCACCAGTAACAGCTGTAACTGGCTTCTCTGCCTTGTTGGTACAATATACACAGAGAGCCTTGCCCTCCTCCTCCTTGGCCTGTTCTGGAAGAAATAGAACAGCAGCTATACTTAAGGATGAGGCAGCTCAGCTGGTTGCCCTAATGCTAAACCACTCCCACCCATTACATGCTTTTCCAAAATGTTTTTACCCCATTCACCTTATGAAAGATTTACTTATCCTTTACCTTTTCTTTGTCATTTCCATGAAAGGTTATTAAGAACAGAGAAAATCTGCATCAATGTACACTCACCCCACATTATCGCTAAGGGATGGATAGTCATTTGTAAATAGAAAGGGGCAGGAGTACGGATTGAGTTTTTCCTTTCCCTTTTTTTCTCCAAGACAGAAAATGAGTTTATATCCTCATGGACACCACTCACTCAAGATACAGAATGTTATAGCCCGAGAAAAGACAAGCAGAGTTAACTCCACCTTTCTGATCTATGATACCCTTAAGAAATGAAACTCTTACAGTAGAAGCTGGTTGAGTTGTTTCATTCTTTGTACCTGTATTGTACCCAGTACAATACCTCATTCACAGCAGGCAGTTAAATAAACGTTTGTTGATTGATTAAGAAACCTGTTTTGTTTTGCTTTTTAAGAGGATTTGAGCTCCATCAATCTGCATCATGTAAAACCATAGTTCACTTGAAGAAATGACTGTATCAGTAGCATCGAACCAAATTCCCCACTTAAAAAAGCCCCAGGATAGGCACAAGATGCTCAGAGAATGCATGAAAAACCTTTGAGCCCAGAGTCTAAAAAGGCCTCAAGAGCTCATCCTTGAATCATGGGTAGAACCATATTATTCTCCTTATTCCATGGACTCATAAATTTGACCAAAGAGGCAGGATAACAGAATAGAAAAAGACCTTCATCTGGACTCAGAAGAACTGGGTTGGAATTCTGATTCTATGACCCATGTGACCCTAGCAAATCACTTTATTTACCTCTTTGGGCCTTAGTATCTTCCTTTGTAAAATGAGGGAGCTGAACTCCAAAGTTCCTTCCAGGTCATGATCCTATGACCTGTATTCATTATAAGAGTACTACCCAAAGGCTCAATAAAATGGCACATTTACATGACATCTATACTTCAACTAAACCCTCTAGATAGACAAGAACTACCCATTAGCTTAATAGCACCTTAACATCTATTATTTTTCTTTGGATCATAAAGTTAGAGCTGTAGGAGTCCTCTGGAACAATCTCATTTTACAGATGAGGAAACTGAGGCCCAGAGAGATTAAGTGGCTTGTCCAATGCTATAAATACCCACCAACCCAAGGTTCTTTCCACAGGTCCTTGCTTACTGAGAGTTAATTATTTATGAGACTCTGGACAGCATGGAGGAGGACAAAAAGTAATGGAGAACAAGCTAGTCATAGAGAGGGAGACAGCCTCTAATAGCTGTCTCCCTTTATTTTCTCCAAAACTGTAAAACTTAGGAACTGGATGATGACAGAGGTTGTATGTATATGTATGTGTGTGTGCGTGTATGTGTATACATGTGTGTAACTAAAAAGTGTAAGAGATCTTCTGAAATTTAACTTGAAGCAAACAACTTTGAACTAGTTAATGTATGCCAGTAAAAGATCTTTTTATTTCCTTGGCTACTTTCAGTTTTAAGAATTTGTTTCTATTTACAAAATAATAAAATCATGAAAAAAATTTTTAAAGAGCTGGAAAAGACCATAGAGATTATCTAGTCCAATTCCCAACCTAAAAAAGAAGGTAGAAATCTTTCACTCACATATGTACCTTTATTTTGCTTACTTTTTAAGTAGAATTTTTTTCGTACACTCTTAAAAATTAAGAAAAAATCTGAAAAGCGCCCAAATGAAAGTCACTACAGTTCACAATCCTTTATAGATCCTAAGTATCTATAAATACTGTGGCAGCATGAGGCAGTGTTAAGAAAACAAGGCATTGAATCACAGGACCTGGATTCAGGACCTGGTACTGCCTGTTACTAGCTGTATGATACAAGGCAAGGCTTCTCTTTCCTGCTTTGTGGGTTTGGACTGGATGATCTTAAGGTCTCTAGATGCTAATGTTTTCAGACTTAAATACCAGGACTAATTATCTGATGTTGCCTGTTCAAATGGAGGGAGAGGGGCGGGGAACCTAGGGACAATTTAGCAGAATTATAGAATGATTAAAGGACTGTTAAATGGTATTCTGGAGAAAGGCTTGAACTGGAATCACTTGCCCTAGGAAAGAGAAAGTCGAGGGGCTGCCTACTAAATAATCATATCTTGTATTTGGTATAATTCTTTGTAGTTGGGAAGAATTTTCACATACATTTACTCATTCGATCCCCGTAAGAAGCCTATTAAGACAGGTAATACAAGTTTTATTCGTCCCATTTTATAGATAAGGAATCTAAAGCATGGAAAAGTTCAATGACTTGGCCAAGGTCACATAACTAATAAGTGATACAATGACTTAAATACTGGTCTGACTGATGCGCTAACTGGTCTAGTGCTCTTTCTGCTGTTGTACCAATAGCGAGCAAGACATGCCACAGAGTATAAGTTTTAAATGGAGAATTTATTAGCCGGCGTCCATCCCGGGGCATGAGCAGCCCAAATCAGAACAGTCCAGAGTAGGGGTGAAGGAGACATATTGATACAGAAAAATCAAGGTGCAGTGGTTAATTATCTCTTGAAACTTACATATGTTATTTCAGCAGACCCGGCAAGCCTGTGTCATTTCACTTTTGTGACCATGATACAAGAAGAGGAACTTCCTTAATGGAATAGATTGTAAATACAACAAATCAGATAGCTGACAAAGTGTCAAGTGAAATTACAACCCAGGATCTCTGTGTCCAATTTGCCATTAACATTCCACAACATGGTATATGCTCATAAAATATCAGGATAAGAAAAGTCAATGATAATGTCTGGGGCTAAGGTTTTCACCCTTAATGGCCATAGACAGGCCAAGGGATGCTCCATCTGGGTTTGTTGACATAAAATAGAGACATCTCTGAGTCTACTCAGGGAACAAATAGACTGTTAGGGTCAGGCTTTCCTTCTGGTTAATTAGTTGACATTCTTTAGAGCAGTCACTGGGGCCCAGGGACATTTGCTGAAAGCCAAATGGCAAGATCTAAGTCCATTTTTGTTATGCAAACTGGGGTTTTTATCAGGGCCTGGGGGCAAGGTCTTCTTAGCAATAGTACCACACTACCATATGCCAAACTTGTACTTGTTTGATAAAAGACTTGAAAACTGTCAAGAATTAACTGTTTGCTTCTGCACAGAGCAGGACAGGAGAAGAGAAAATAAGCTGTTATGCTGCAACATAAAGATTACTATGAGAGGCAGTGTAGTAGAAGGGTATAGGGCTGACCTTGGGTCAGGGTAGAGGATGACCTGGGTTCAAATACTACCTCAGACATATACTAGCTGTGGGACCATGGATGATAAGTCACATCTCAATACCCTGGGTAACTCTCTTAAGACTCTAAGTTACAGACCAGTTGCTGATCTGAACTGATGGGGGACACTTCCACACAAGGAATTCCCTCTACACTGCTGAAATCACAGGTCTGGACCAAAAAGAATAGCTAAATAGACCAGAGCATTTAGGCTGTGGAATCTCTTAAGTGGAGGTCTTTAAAAGCAGGACAATTTCATGTTCCTTGTAGAATTGAGGTTTGGTTCTTTTGGAAAGCAGAGAAAGGATCACCTCAAAACCTTCTCCAAGCCCATGATTCTTACACCTAAAACATCTTGGAAGGAAGGTGGTAACAGCTGTCATTTGAGCTGAGTTAACAATAAGACTCAAAATCTTGCCCCTTGGAAAAAAAAGATGTGTGGCTCAGATCCTATTAAGCTTTAACTGTTTATTAATTTATCCCCAACCTCTCCTCTCTATGGTCTGAACAGAAAAAAAGAAATTGTCCTCTTTAAAAAGTGAAGTTTTTGCAGAGTGATATTTTCATTTCGTAATATGCACCAAACCCATTTTGTCAAATTTTGTTTTAGAAGTAGAGTTGCAGCTGGGCTAAGGAGAAAGCCTTCCTTCCAAGCCCCCACTTGGAGCAAATTTTCATTTTTAACTTATAAGCCTCTTGGGGTGACAATGGGAGACCATAGGCCTAATGGAAACTTTGACACAGACTTCATCATTCATCATGACTGACAGGTGTAGCCATAACACCCTTGCCTTAGAAATTGTCCTGTGAGTGTGGCTCGTAGGCAGCTCAGATCTTGGGCTCTGGCCTTGGGAAGGTTGGTTTGCACAAAGAATTCTAACACAGAGGGATAAAGGAACAAATAACTGGATGTAACTAGAAGGTACTGTCTTGGAAAATGAAGCGTTCTGGGCCTTTTTTTTTGGTAGGCCAGTTGTTGGCAGACTGACAACCAGCTGTGTGGGCACAGCTGCATAGGCCCTTCACGTTTTCCTGTCCCCGTCTTGACTTATTCTAATAATCGTTGTGTGTTCCAAGAAAATTGATCTCTTTTTAAGATGTCAGGTTACGTGGCTTCCACAGAGTAGAAAATCATAAACCAACACATGATTTGGTGATCGATCGTAGCTAAAAGAGAAGATTTCCCCCTCACAAAAAAGGTGGCTACCAGTTTCCCAGACTCACCCACCTACATAGACAATTGCAGTATTATTTTTTTCTTCAAAGGGTTTGCCCAAAAGTTCTTTAGGTACCACCAGAGCACAGACACACGCTGGCTTGAAACAGACAGCGTGTCCCATGAAGAAATAAATGTCTTCTGAAAAGCCTATGATCTTTCCATGGTTTGGGCTAAGCCTTTCTAGTTTTGAGTTAAATGGTTTATAGATATTTTTCCCTCTGGCATAGAATCTCTAATTCTTTCCTATGATGACATTCCTTCCCTCTCATATGACTACTTTGATCATTCTGGTATTGACAGGCTCGTTAATATTCATCTTCTCTGTAGGTCCACACACTTTTCTTTTCCCTCCACCCAGGCTCCTGGGAAGTCCCTAAGCCCATCATTTCTTATTGGCTTGTTCTGTAACCATTTATTGTTTCACCTGGTTAGCAAGGCAATCTGATATCTAATTAAGGATTTCCCTGGCAATACCAGACTAATTCACTTTATAGCCTGCTTGAAGTCCAAGCAAATCATGTCCATTGCTGCATTGTCCCCGCCTCTGAGAAATTGCTTGTGCTGGTTAAGCATGACCGCCTCTCTGTAAAGGCATCTCTAACCAATTTGTACATTCCCAAGAGTTCTAGCTTAATCCCTCATCAAAGAGACCGGTTCTTTCCAAATTTAAGTGGTAGACTTGAAGGGATGTGAGTTTGAGATCTGTTATGTATGGAGACCCTTTAGATAGCTTATTATTTTATAGAGAGGAAATCTGTAAAAACTTACTTTTCCTCCTTTTGTCCTTGCTCTGCGATATTTTTTTTTCAGCTTTCCCTCATTTCAGCTCTCTAAATTACTTCTTCTCAAAACCTCTTTAAAAGGGCCAAATGTCCAAAAAGTCTTTGACAACACTCAAATTACACATTGACTTAATTATGACAATTGCATGTATTGTCTTTTATTGTATTAGGCATTATACAATAAATTCTGTTTTCTGTAATTCTATCGATTAGAACTATTCATTAGCATTCCATATTTTGCTAAATAGTGATAAGTGATATGCATATTGATGATTCTGTTGCCCTGGAATATCATAGAATTATATCCTAGGTCAGGGCTGTCCAAAATGCAGCCTGCAGGCACGGCCCCCAGTGTGATATATGTGGCTGGCCTACAAACATAGAAATTTACATAATCGCTTTAGTAAATGAAGCTCTCACTAAGATGGCAAATCAAAATATATACTTATCTCTTTTAATGAGATCTATTTTTAATGGCTCTGAAATCACACTTTTTATGTCTGCATTTTTTTACTTCAGCTGAGGCATAACATATTCGACCCCAGTCCTTTATTTTAACTCTGTGCGTGTCTTTCTGTGTCAACTGCATTTCTTCTAAACAGCATATTGTTGGAGTCTGTTTTCTATACCATCCTACTATCTCTTTATGTTTTACAGTTGAGATCTTCCCTTTCAAATTTATAATTATGATTATTCACTGCATATTTCCATCCATCCCATTCATTTCTTCTTCTTCTTCTTCTTCTTCTTCTTCTTCTTCTTCTTCTTCTTCTTCTTCTTCTTCTTCTTCTTCTTCTTCTTCTTCTTCTTCTTCTTCTTCTTCTTCTTCTTCTTCTTCTTCTTCTTCTTCTTCTTCTTCTTCTTCTTCATCTTCTTCATCTTCTTCTTCTTCTTCTGCTTCTGCTTCTGCTTCTTCTGCTTAATCTCCTTCTGCTTCTTCTTCATGTTTGTCTTCACTCTCCCTTTTTTTTTTTGCTTTTTTTGGGGGCAGGGCAATTGGGGTTAAGTGACTTGCCCGAGGTCACACAGGTAGTACATGTGTCAAGTGTCTGAGGTCTGATTTGAATTCAGGTCCTTCTGACTCCAGGGCTAGTGCTCTACTCGCTGCACCACCTAGCTGCCCCTTCTCTCCCTTTTTATTCTGTCCCTCCTCAAAAGTCTATTTTGCTGCTGACAACTGCCTCCCTTCATCTGCTCTTCCTCTTGTCATCCCCTACCCCGGTTCTCTTATCCCTTTCTCCTATTTCCTCCTATTTCCCTATTGGGTATGATAGATTTCTATACACAATTGAGTGTGTGTATATATTTTTCCCTCTTTGTACCAATTCTGATGAGAGTAAGGTAAGCATGGCCCACTACCCCCGCCCCCATTTCCCTGTTCACTGTAAAAGTTCTACTGGAACACCTTTTAAATGGGAGAAAATTTTCCCCATTCTTTCCCTTCTCCACTTCTTCCTCTTCTTCACTCCATTTTTTTTCTGAGATCATCCCAACATAATCAACTCATAGCTATGGTCTCTATGGTCACTGCCCTTATAAATGGTAAGGATCTTGAGTCACATATATCATTTTCACATATAGGTGTGTGAACAATTTTACCTTGCTGAGTCCCATATGATTTCTCTTTTCTGTTTATGTTTTTATGCTTCTCTCAAGTCTAGTGTTTAGGAATGCTTACAATTCCTCTCTTTCATCAAATATGCATTTTTCCCTCTGAATGATCATACTCAGTTTGCCTGGGTAGTTTATTCTTCATTGTAATCCTAGCTCTTTGTCTTCTCAAAAATCATAATCCCAGCTCTTTGCTCCTTTAACACAGAAGCCTCTAATTCTTGTGTGATCCTGACTGTGGCTGCATATTTGAATTGTTTCTTTATAGCTGCTTGTAATATTTTCTCCTTCATCTGGAAACTCTGGAATTTGACTTATAGTCATATTCTTAGACTTAAAGTCATATTCTTGGGAGGTTTTATTTAGGGATACCTTACAGGAGGTGATCAGTAGATTTTGTCAATTTCTATCTTACCCTCTGGATCTAAGACATCGGAGAAGTTTTCTTGGATAATTTCTTGAAATAATGCCTAAATTCTTTCTTCGATCTTTGATTTCAGGTAGTTCAATAACTTTGAAATGATCTCTCCTCCATCTGTTTTCCAGGTCAATTGTTTTTCCTTTTTATTTCTCTATCCATCTATCTATCTATTCATTCCTTTATCTATCTATTTATTTATGTATTTATTTATTTGGCAGGGCAATTGGGATTAAGTGACTTCCCCAAGGTCACGCAGGTAGTACATGTGTCAAGTGTCTGAGGGCGGATTTGAACTCAGGTCCTCCTGATTCCAAGGCTGGTGCTCTACTCACTGCGCCATCTAGCTGCCCCTGTCCATTGTTTTTCTGACAAGATTTTTCATATTTTCTTCTATGCTTTCATTCTTTTGATTTTGTTTTCTTGCAGGAAGAAATCCACCCTACACTGGAAGAGGCTGTGGATAGAAGAGCCCGTGTTGGGAAGCAACCCCTGGCCATCACCTTCCAGAGCCCTACATGTGACAGCACTGTAAGTCATGGAGTGGGGCCATCCCAAGTAATTGTTCTTTTTATCTCAGCACTGGACCCAGATGGCTCCAGAGGAGAAACTGAGGCTGGTGACTTTGCACAACCCTCCCTCACTTTAATCCAATTCACTTGCAAATCATGGCTTCACCTTGCTGATGCCATGGTCCTCTTCTAGACAGAAGGATAAACAACAACATGAAGAAGTCATGGAGACTATCCAGCATAAATGGGGTGGAGGATGAATGGGGAGGAAGAAGGGAAATAGCTCACTGGTGGTGATTGTTCATTTCTATTAACACTATGTGAGCTGGTACCCAGCAGAGTGCCATGAGCCAACCTTTCTGACAGTGCTCTCATGCCCCAGGTCTGCTGGAGGACCTCTGAATCCATGTTCTATCCTGACCCTTCTGTCTACTAGAAGGGGGAGGTCCTTCTCCACCACGGTGGTGGTGGTGGTGGGGAAGTACCCTCCAGACTCCCAACTCTGCAGGGCAGGCTCCCTGATATGTTCTAGGGAGTGCTGGGCCTTTTTATTTCCCCTGCCACTGGCACCCTTAGTGGCTCTGGCCTTTCCATCCACCCTGCTGGTGACCCTTCCTGTGTGCTTTCTCATCCTCAATTAGAGTGAGAACTCCTTGAGAGCACCGACTCTCCTTGTCTGCATGGAATGGCAGGTTTTAGCATGGTTCTTGGTACGTAGTCAACACTTAACCAGTGCTTTTCATTCATTCATTCATTCCTTTTTCAATAAAACTACTTGTGTTTTCCGCCTCCTTAGGCTGCGTACTTGTTAGGAAAGCTGATACTGCTGATGGAGGTGGTCGTGGATTGTCAAATATGGAAGTTCCCATATTATCTGGAGGGATGAGGTTCAGGGATGTGAACAGGTCAAAAACATGAAAGATATTTGAAGGTGTCTACACTCTTCTATACAAGAGGGAGACACTGACAAAGCCTCATTCTCCTATGTTTTAATTTGGTGACAGGGTAAACCCATCAGAGACTCAAGTGTCCAGAAGACACATGGACCAAGTCCTCAGCTGCATGGCAGATCAAGAGAGTCAGGTCTCCCAGAGGGCACAGAATTGTGAGTAACTGAGACAACATGTGTAGCTGTACCACTCTGTGTGTGTGTGTGTGTGTGTGTGTGTGTGTGTGTGTGTGTTTGAGTGTATGGGAGGGTGTGTGTTAGAATGGGTGGCTTTGTGCTTAGAGAGACAGCAGGAGGGAAGCGGGAGAACCCAGTCTCACAGAGACAGTTCCCTCCATTCCTTTTTTTCTCCTCTTACCACACACTTACATTCCATTGCTTCAGGACCTCAGCATACTCCCTGTGCTCCTGATTTAGACCCTAGATGCTGGCTCCTGCCCTGTGTCCCATATCTCTTCTAGGCCTTTATCAGTACATGAGGAAGGCATGAGGGGAGCACCTGCCCTGGGGTTCTTTCCCCCTCCTGTTAAGAAGGCAACATCCCAAATGGGGCAGTAGGAAGGAGGGGTGGTACTGTTCAGCCCTGAGGGCTTCAGAAGGGGCCAGCAGAGGGAAGGGGAGCAGTGTCTCTAGTCCCTGTGGGAAGGTTGGAGCTCTGACCCCTCTGTCCCTTGCCTGTCCATGTGGAGAGGGTATTTGTCTGTGTATGTATGTGTGTGTCTGTGTGCATGTGCATATGTGTGTGTACTTGTGTGTGTTTGTCCAATACCCTATGCCTGGCCAGTAGCTGCCTTAGCTCAGGTGATTTCAGGTTGCATTGATACAATTATGAGATGGAGTCTGGGATAGACCAGGGCTTCTTACCCTTTTTCTACTAGAGCTCCTTTTTCACCTGAAAATATTTTACATGACCCTGAATATACAGGTATATAAAACATGTATACAAATCAAACATTTACTGATAATAAGTCACAAAGAAATTTCTTTCAAAACAATTCTTTGCTATATATATAACCTTACTAATTATTAAAGATGAAAGGAAGGTTGCACACTAATGAGATGCATGTGCTTATTTATTTTTACATGAATTAAATCTTGGCAGAACATTTCATACTGCAGAATGTAAAGCATCTTCAGCATTTTTCAGAGTTGATTGATATGTTGATTTAATAATCATCGAAACTGAGAAAGCCACTTCACACAAATGCATAGTACAAAATAGCAGAAGAATATTTTAGGCCATTTCAGAAATTATTGGAAATTCTGTCCTAATGCCAAGCCAAAATTCATTTAACGATTTTTTTAGGAAACCCAAGTTTTAAACCTGTGTCATTTGATAACTCAGCAAACTCTTCTTGAACTTTTAATGGCAGATAGCTGTTTTTTTATTTCAATTGAGTATGGTTTATAAACACAATTTAGTTTTTTAGAATCAGAAGTTGAAGGGAAGTATTTCTGAAACTGTCTCCATGTACTTCAGATGATTAATTAGAACTCTTTCAATTAAATCTTTGGGAAGGTTATAAATTATAAATTATAAATTCAATTATAAAATCATCTGCAGCTGTAAACACTTCTTTTTTTTCAAGACAGTAATACAAATTTATTTCTTGAAGAGAGTAACATACGCACTAAAGATATTTTCATCAGAACAATAATCGTATTCCGAGGTGATCAGTACAGTAATGGGAAAAATAATTATAAACATTTATATAGCACTGGAAATGCAATATTAAGTTTATAAAGTGAGAAGTTTGCTGCACAACATTGCAGAGGGATTATGGTAATTTTTCTTCCTGACTATATGCTCAGAACACTGCATCATATTATATATGCTACATATTAATGCCAGCTATAGACCCGGGCCAAATTCTACCAAGATGGGCAGATGAATACTCATCGTATCAAAGAGCACACATAGACATAGGTAATTAAAACAGAATTAAATAGCGCATGAAATCAAGTGACAGTAAACTGATACAATGACTATAATAGGTATATATACATGAACATATGTATCTTTTTAAAAACTTTTACCGTGAAAAGTCATGATTTTGTTGCACAATAGGTATCTTATTAGCTGAGTCTAAGCATAAATATTCAGGGTCATGGAGAGTTGGACAGAATTGGAAAACACCTGAACAACAAAATCAGATAATAATGTTCTATTATTAATCTTATTTCTACTATTATTTTTTCCCAGAGTCCAGCTGACCTTCTTGCCAATGGCCAGGAGGGAATGAAATTGCCTTTTTCACATGCCAGTGCAGCACTTAGACCAGGATTATGTTTGAGTTCAATTGCTGGAGCAATTGTAACTTCTTCAGCTTCAGTTTGGCGTTGAATAATGTAGGAATGTATGAGTCAAACTTCCAAATCCCTGCCATTTTCCACAGCTGTGATAAGTTCGGGAATATGGTGTTCCTTCAAATGTTTGAAAATGCCAGATGCAAGCTTTAGGTTGTGTGAGATAAATTAAATGTGAAGACTTCACAGGGAAGATATGTATAAACATACATACATGCATACATACATATATATATATATATACATATATATATTTATATATATTAAGAAAAGGTTAAAAATCAAGAAATAGGGAAGTGGAAAAATTCTGAGGCCATGAGAGTCTGATGGCTCAGTCTCTGGGAAAGTTTACCCGGAAACTTTTTGTTCTTTCTTATGGTTCTGGTTTAAAGACGTGCTCAGTAAGAATAGGGTCACTATGGCCTGCTTTCCTTTACTGTAAAAGTACAAGGAAAAAATGGAGAGGGTCTCCCCCTCCCCTTATCCTATTCTCCTTCTTTAGATTTATAGATGTCACCTCAGTTGTAATCATTAACTAAGGGAAGGGGAATTGGAGTTTCTGTGCCTTGATTTCCCGCTTCTTTGTCTACCTTTCATGCTCAGATTGTAAGCCCACCTCTCAGCCAATGGTGAGAAGGGTCAGAGGTGGGTGGGAATTCTCTTGTGTCAGGTCCTTTTTCCAGTTTTGTGATCTCTCTGGGATACAGACCTAGAAGGATATTGCTGGGTTAAAGGGTATGCAGAATTTTATAGCACTCTGGGCATCATTCCCAATCACTCTCTGGAATGGTTCGATTACTTCACAACTCTACCAACAATGCAGCAGTGTTCCAATTTTCCCACCTCTTCTCAAACATTTATCATTTTCCTCTTTGGTCATGTAAGCCATTCTGAGAGGTGCGAAGTGATGCCTCAGAGCTGTTTGAATTTGCATTTCTCTAATCAATACTGCTTTGGAATATTGTTTTAAAAATATGACTATAGATATCTTTAATTTCTTCCTCTGAAAGCTTCCTGTTTGCATCATTTGATCAATTGGGGAATGACTTATGAATACAAGCTCTAAATTGGATGCAGTTCTCTTTGTATTTTAGCAATAAAGCCTTTATGAGAGACACTGGTTGTGAAAATTGTTTCCCAGATTTCTGTTTCCCTTCTAATCTTGGTTGCATTGGCTTTGTTTGTGGAAAAACTTCAATTTAAAAAATCAAACTCATCCATTTTGTATTTCCTAATGTTCTCTATCTCCTGTTTAGTCGTAAATTCTTCCATTCTGCATAAATCCAAGAGGTAAACTATTCCTTGCTTTCCTAGTTTGCCTGTACTTATTAGCCTTTATATCTAAATTGTGTACCCAGTTTGACTTTATCCTTGTATAGGGCGTAAGACGTTGATCTATGCCTTGTTTCTGCCATACTATTTTCCAGTTTTACCAGCAGTATTTTTTAAATAGTGAGTTCTTATCCCAGAAGCTGGAGTCTTTGGGTTTATCAAACAGTAGATTACTACAGTCATTGACTGCTGTATCTTGTGTACCTAAGCTATTTCATTGATACACCACTTTATTTCTTAGCCAGTACCAAATAGTTGTGATGAATGCTGCTTTATAATACAATTTAAGATCTGGTACAGCTAGGCCACTTTCCCCTGCCTTTCTTTTCATTAATTCCCTTGATATTCCGGACCCCTTCTTCTTCCAAATAAATTTTGTTATTGTATTTCCTACCTGTATAAGATATTTTTTGGTAGTTCGATTGGTATGGTGCTGAATAAGTAAATTAATCTAGGTAGAAGTGTCATTTTTTATTATATTAGCTCAGCCTACCCATGAGCAACTGATATTTACCCAATATTTAGATCTGACTTTATTTGTGTGAAAAGTGTTTTGCAATTGTGTTCTCATAATTCACGGGTTTGCCTTGGCAATTAGACTCCCAATTTCACATGGAAGAACAAAAATAACATGGTTTTGAAAGGCATAAGTCATCATGAAATAAATTAACAAAACCAGATTTGTGCTCAGTCAAAAATATAACAACTTCATCTTTCAATTTCAATAATCTGTTTAAATTTCTCCTTCTTCAGAGCTGCTGCATGATTCATCATATTTTCTTTTTGTTGACAATTTAAGTGTGCTACAAACTGGTAGTGAAGACTTTGGCTCATGGGCATCATTATTTTAGCTCTTCTTTCTAACTTTAGCCACTTATACATAACTGAAAAATATTGTTGTCCTAAAATATGAAAAATATTCTAATAATTTCTCAAATATATAGTAGGTTTCGTGTATTAAATTACATTGTTTGTGATTAATTTAAAAAATATTGTTCACACTTATGTATCTACAGTGGTAGGGCTTTTGTCTTCATTTGGTAGGGAATTTCAGGTTCACTACCATTTTACAGATTAGGAAACTGAGACTAAAAGAGTTTAGTAGGCAAGAGGGCAGGGTGTATGAGAAAATAGCAAAAAAGTTGCCCGTCAGTGACACTGGAAGGAAGAGTACCCATCAAAGCTGAGCTCTCTGGCCTCCTCCCATTCACTAGTTTTCTCATTTGTAAATTGAGTTGGAGAAGGAAATGGTAAACCACTTCAATATCTCTGCTAAGAAAACCCCAAATAGAGTCATGAAGATTCTGACATGACTGAAAAATGACTAAAAAGTAAAAGTATACAGAGAGCCATCACACAGAAGAAAAAAACACTTTGAAAAAATATTCATTAAACTGAATCAAGACATTGAAAAAGTGTTAAAATAAATTCATCCTGCCTTCCCTGTGGACCTTGCACCACTGGAAAGGAATGGTGGGACTTGTTTTCTTCCTCTTTTGAAGGACCATGCTTATTGATTCTTGTATTACTCATAAAGAGTTGGTCTCCATCAATAGCATCTACTTTTCTCTGAGAGCAGGGATTGTTTCATTTTTATCTTTGGACTCCTACCTTTGGACTCCCAGCACCCCTAGCATTGTGCGATCCCATAGTACCTTTTAATAAATGCTTTTTGACGAATTTAATGCCATTGAAAATTATTTCACAGTCTTTTGTTGACATCTGGTCAAAAGAATGAGATTGAAGAATATTATAGTACTCTTTTCCTGACATCTAGTGGTCACAATCGAAATTGCAGAATTTACCAATTTTTGCTGTCATCTTGTGGAGAGATGGAATATTTGCATTGTAATGAAAGTTTTAGGCCAGAGAGAAATATATCATACAACTGAGATCCCTGTCTTGTGGCCAATGCAGATATTACACTTTTAGTCTGTCATCTCGTGTTCAAGCCACCTACTCATTTAAAACCATATTTTTATTGAATTTTAGTGCATGTAACAGCTCTTTTCTTGTTATGGAGGCAGAAAGAAACTAAAGTGCTAAATTTATCAAATGAAGAGTGTACTGAATTCCTTCAATGTCAATATGAATTCAGACTAAATTATCCCCATCAAAATTCTCTATTAAACTCAACATCATATCAAAACTCATCTGATACAGGATAAGCCTTCATAGCCGTAGGGACAGCATTGAGCTGATTTCATCCTCCCATATGGTTATGTGGATAAAGTCTTAATGTTGATTAAGAAAAGGACTCAAAAATTTTCAGTACATAAATGCAAAAAAAAGACTGACTTTTTTCTGAAGGAAACTTTGAAATAATATCGAGTGTGACTGACATTCTACCAGGCATTCAGGTAAATATCTGCCCAGTTGTTGAGGGCTTGTTGTTGTTCAGTCACTCAGTGATGTCTGACTCTATGTGATGCCATGGACTTTTATCCATGGGGTTTTCTTTGCAATGATGCTGAAGTGATTTGCTATTTCATTCTCCAAAGTGTTTCAATTCAACCAGAGTAACTGAGGCAAATAAGGGTTAAGTGACTTGCCCAGAGTGGCAGAGTAAGTATCTGAGGCCACACTTGAACTCAGACCTTTCTGTTTCCCAGACAGGAGTTCTATCCACTGCACCACCTAAGTGCCCTGTCCAGGGCTAGTGAAAAATAAAAATAAACCCGTAAAAAATAACCCTGGGAGTATGCAAAATGATAGTAAGGCTACAGCTATAGTCATTGGCCTCAGTAGTAGGGCTTAGATTCCAATTGGGCTTTTCTCTTTCCAAATCTCATCTATCTGCTGGGAGAACAGACTATTTTATTATATTAATAAGATATTATTAGGTTAGGATTAAGGTTTCTTTTCTATTTCCTCATTCAGGGGCCATGCCCTGTAAGTCAGTCGGTCTCTGAAGGAAATTTCTGATAAATGATATTTTCAAATTCTCTGGGAACATGCTCCTTCATCCTGGGCAGGACCTCAACCAACTAGGAGACCTTCCTTCTGTTCAGAGGGTAAACAGAATGTAATGAAGGAGAAGTCCAGCCCTAAAGCAATAATTCTAGTCTCTTGCAGCCCCACATTGTGTTTGAGTGTAACTCAGCACATGAAAGAGAAAATTGACCAGAGTGGATTGAATGAAGATGAATTCCTTTGTCCAGATGGTTGGAGGTGGCCGAGTCCCATGATCAAGCCATGTTCTCAAGAGGAGGAGTTGAAGACATTTAGCCTACCTCCTCACTAATTGTTCACCTATCAGGATTGTTTTTCATCTGTCAGGGCACTTCTTTATCCAAAGGTATTTAACCATTCAATGACCTCCACGGTTTTATCTTTGGTTGTGGAGAGAGACCACTGAACATCAAATTATTGATTATCAGCTAGCCTAATTAATAAATTGATTATTAATTACTCAGAAACTCTGTCTCTCAGGCTTTTCATTCACCTCATTTCCCCTGAACCATGTTCTTCATCTATCTCCAACTGATATACTCCATTCTGAACAAAGCCATCTTTCTCCTTTTAGGTGCTACCAACATTCCCAAATGTGTGGTGTATGTCTGTGGCCTTACTCCTTTCTGTACCTAGTCATTCTTTTAATATTTTCAATGTATCCAGAAGATCATAGCATCCTAGATCTAGAGATGGGAGTCCAATCACCTCATTTTATAAAAGTGATTTGCCCAAGGTCATGCACAAGATTTTAGATCAAGAGCTGCAAGGGATATCAACCCACTCAATTTATAGAGGAGGAAACTGAGGGCCAGAGAGAAGTGGCTTGCTTAAAGTCACATGCAGGAATATAGATCTGGTGCTGAAAGGGAACACAGAGGCTATGTAATGAGACCTGCTTATTTTCACCGATCTGTCAACTGAAGCTCAGAGTCCTTATGTGACTTGCTCAGGCATACACAGCTCATCAGTGACAGAGACAGGATTTGAGTCCCAGCCTCTTTAATTGAAAATCCAAACTCCTTCAGTTTCGTCCCAAAATGTCTCCATTGCCAATCCCCACTTCCTCTTTCTGTTTCCTGGTAAGGAGTGTTGTTATCAAAAAGCAATGTCTAATGTGGTGACTCCAAGGTGTCACCCCACTCCCCCCAACCCCTTTTCCCTTACTTTCTTGTAGGGCAAGATAAATTTCTATGCCCCATTGCCTGTATATCTTATTTCCTAGCTGCATGCAAAAACTTTTTTTTTGAACATCTTCTTTTAAAACTTTGAGTTCCAAATTCTCTCCCCTTTTCCCTCCCAACCCACCCTCCCTAAGAAGGCAAGCAATTCAACTTAGGCCACATGTGTATCATTATGCAAAACACTTTCCACAATACTCATGTTGTGAAAGACTAACTATATTTTGGTCCTTCCTATCCTATCCCCCTTTATCCAATTTTCTCTCTTGACCCTGTCTCTTTTCAAAAGTGTTTGCTTTTGATTACTACCTCCCCCTAACTGCCCTCCCTTCTATCATCCTCCCTTTTTGACCTCCTTCTTCCTTCTTTCCTGTGGGGTAAGATACCCAATTGAGTGTGTATGGTATTTCCTCCTCAGGTCAAATCCGATGAGAGCAAGATTCACTCATTTCCCCTCACCTGCCCCGTCATCCCTCCCAACAGAACTGCTATTTCTTGCCACTTTTATGCAAGATAATTTATCCCATTCTATCTATCCCTTTCTCCCTCTCAATATATTCCTCTCTCATCCCTTAATTTGATTTTTTTTAGATATCATCCCTTCCTGTGCTATCACCCTGTGCTCTCTGTCTGTCTATATATGTATGTATGTATGTATATATAACTCAGGTTCAAATCCTGCCTCAGACACTTAGTAGCTGTGTGCTCTTAAATTAATCACTTGACTTCTGGTTTCCAGTTTCATAAATTGTAAAATTAGGGGGATGAAACTGGATGACCTCTGACATCTCTTCTATCTCTATATCTAGGATCCTGTAATTCCAAGGACTCACTGAAGGTTTTAAAGGAATGACTGGGCAGAAAGGGAACTGAGGCAACGTATATATATAATATATATACCACATAAGCTTGGCAGTGCCTGAAAGGAGAGAGATAGGGACAGAGATAGAGAGACAGAGAGTAAAAGAGACAGAGGGAAAGAGAAGGAGGGGGAGAGAAGGACAGTGACAGGAAGAGAGAGAGAGAGAAAGAAAAAGAGAGAGAGAGAGAGAGAGAGAGCGAGGGAGAGAGCTTTGTTTAGAATGGAACATAACAGTGGGAGATGGTCTCCCATTTAGCATTTGGAAGCAGAGGAGCCAGGGTTTGGAATCCCAGCCCTACTGCTGAGCACAATGATCACAGTTGTAGTCACATTTACTATCGGATTTTGTATACTCCCAGGGTTACTGTTTTCTGAATTTACTAGCCCTATTCAATATCTCCAGTATTTACCTGCATGCCTGATTTCACAATGGTGGTCTCACTCAAACAACTGATGTTTCCTTCCTTTCATAATTTTCCTTCAAAACAAAGATCACTCGTATTTTTGTATTTCTTTTCTCTGAATATTGCTGTTGTTTTACCCAAATATCTGGGACATTGGAGGGTGTAAACAACTCAGTGTCTCTCCACTGTGATGAATTCTTGTCCTTTAACCTTTGCTAATAAGAGGAATTTCATAGGTAATTTTGATATCAATGATTTGACCTGAATTCCTATTTGCACTGAAGGAATTCATTACTCACTTCCTATCCTAAATTAAGGACTTCATTTATCTCCATTCTTTTTTCCCTTAGCCAGAAGTATGCTGTCCCACAGGTTCGAATCCAATAAAGGAAGACTCTGGAATTCATCTGACTGTAATATTAGGATTTGTACAGAAGATAGCAGCCTTAAAGTAATGATGAAATGATGATATTGTTTGATGTCATTAAATGATGACATTTGAAGTATTTTTTATTGTCCTAAACTTTTAAGTAAACTGTATCCTGTTTGAATGGGAGATGTCAATGAAAGATTGTGTTATTTTCCTCAATGGCAATTAATTGGTCAACAAACATTAATTATGCACTTACTTTCAGTTCGATTCAATTCAATAAACATTTACTGATCACCTACTATGTGCAGGTACTTTGTGCCGATCATGGGAGACTTACTAAGTAGGTGATTACAGTATATATATATGTGTATGTGTATGGTGTGTATGTGTATGTATATCTGTATGTATGTATATACACACACATACATACATACACTCATGCACAGAAAGACTTGCCCCTAATCTTAAACACCCACACTTGTGGACACCCAACAAATCATTCGATAATGAATTTTCATTTATTTCATTTAGCAATCCAGGGGAAGACCCAAAAGAAGGTCTCAAAAGTCCCTTCAGAAATATCTGAGTGATTTAGGACATGGAGAGATAGGGCAGCCACAGGCAAACAGGCTCAGAACATTATCCCCTAAGGAAAATCTTCTGGAAAAGGCTGATGGAAGATTTGAAAATATCCCCTCAAAAAGAAGGATTACTATATTCCATTTACCCCTGACATGTCCAAGTACTCAGCTCTTCTCTTTATATATCCATGCATCTGAGCATTACTGTGTTCTCTTTATGGAGTGAATGTATGAATTCTCTCCTATACTGCCTAGTTATTCCTGTCAGTACTCATATATCCTATCTTTCTATGGATTGTGTAGGAGACTCTGCAGTCTTACACAGGAGTATGCATAGATGAAGACTGAGAATATATATAAATGAACGATATGAGTTCCTTCCCGTATGTGCCATGATATAATCATAGATATGTGTATATGCCCATATATATATATATAAATATACACAAACATACAGACACGCTGACATGAGGAGAGTCATTCAGCACTCATATAGTGGAACAGAAAGAGAAAATGGAAGATATAGAGGCAATAAATATGCAGAGGAAATATTCAAGCACTTATGGATACAAAGCCCAGTGGTTTCTAAGAGATGGACAGAAGGCAGTCTGGACAGGCAGCAGCGGGGTCCCTGGCATCCTTCTTGGGCCCTGTGGACCTTTCCATCAGTACCTGGCTCTCAGAATGGCAACAGGCAGATAATCTTGCTGGCAGCTCCGGCCACTTGCAGATTCAGTGGGCGAGAGGAAATGAGTTCCAGAATGTTTTAGGGGGGGAATGGGGCAAATGAGGCTGAGAGGGCTGAGGGGGAGGAGAAATGAGCCCGAGTGCCTGGGGGGTGGAGGGGCGGGGTGGGAGATGCTGACTGCAGAGAGTCCCTTGAGTGGTATGCCTGAAGAGAGCTAGGGAAGGGAGGGGCTGCCTTGGCGGGAGAAGGGATCCTGCCTCACAAAAGTCGGGGCTGACTTCATCGGCCACTGGAGCTCAGCGGGCGGTTCAGCTTGCCCAGTCTCAGATCTCCTTTACTGGTGGCTCCCTGAGGAGCTCCAGGCCTGGGAGTAGATATCTGACAGGTGAGAGATGCCAGTGGGCCAGCTCAAAGGCCTTAACATTTTAATTGTATCTTGCCTGGTTACTTATCATGTACTATTCTCCTTTGTATATTGCACTATCATTACTTTCAAAAAGTCCCCCATGACTGCACAAACTTACAGAGGAAGAACTTACAGGCCCTAGTGATTGTATGAAGAACAAAGGAGAAGGTTGAGTACTACCACAGACAAGACACTTTATTTGTCTTTCTTGTAAACATTTTATGCGGAAGGAGGGCAGAAGTCCCTCAGTGTGTTGTATGAAGTGACTTTGTTCACATTTAATATTTTGTTTTGTTTTGTGCCTTAGTTTCCCTACCTCACCCAGGCTGGAAATTACACAACCCTATAGCAAATTCAGGGCAGCTAGGTGGCACAGTGGATAAAGCACTGGGCTTGGAATCAGGAAGACTCATCTTTGTAAATTCAAATCGGGCCTAAGACACATAATTGTCCTGTAATCCTGAGCAATTCACTTAACCCAGTTTGCCTCCATTTCCTGGCCTATAAAATGAGCTGGAGAAGGAAATGGCAAAACCATCCCAGCATCTTTGCTAAGAAATCCCCAAATGGGGTCATGAAGGGTCAGACACAATGAAAATGACTCAACAAAAAAGTTACTGACCTTCTGGCTATAAGACGCTCTTATTTGGCCAGGCTAATTTTCAGTCAGTAGACACAGTCCATTGCTAGTCTGATAGTTGAATACTAACTCAATCTTAGTTTGACAAGATCTTCTAGAACATAAACTCCTCTGGCATAGCCTTTGAAAATCTTGAGTTCACCTTCTCACTAGAAAGGTAATAGAGTATGACTTTTAGAAAAGTTGTATGTGTTACCACTTTATTTATTTGTTTCCATATCAGGTGAGACCTGGGCTTTATTTTTTTCAGATTGCTCTCTTTTTATTAATTAACTTTTAGTTTTCATCATTACCTTTTATAGGACGTCGAGTTCTAAATTCCCCCCCTTCACTTTCCTCTCCCCAAGATGGCATGTGGCCTGATATAGGCTATACATCTATGATCATATTAAACATATTTTCATATTAGTCATGTCATGAAAGAAGAATCAGAAGAAATGAGGAAAACCATGAGAAAGACAAATTAAAAAACAGCAGCAACAAAAGAGAAAATAGTAGGTTTCAATCTGCATTCAGACTCCATGGTTCTTTCTCTGGATGTGGATAGCATTTTCCTTCATGAGTCTCTTAGAATTGTCTTAGATCATTGCATTGCTCAGAAGAGCTAAGTCTAACAAAGTAGGTCATTGCACAATGTTGCTGTTACTGCGTACGATGTTCTCCTAGTTCTGCTCACTTCACTCAACATCAGTTCATGAAAGTCTTTCCAGGTCTTTCTGAAATCCTCGTGCTCACCATTTCTTATGGAACAATAGTATTCCATTACATTCATATGCCAAAACGTTTTCAGTCATGCCCCAACTAATGGGCATGCCCTCAATTTCCAATTCTTGGAATTGCAATAAATATTGTTGTACCTGTGGGTCCTTTTCCTATGGTTATGCTCCCTTTGGGATACAGATCTACTAGTGGTATTGCTGTATCGAAGGCTATGGCCAGGTTTTTTTCCTGTTTAAATTATTTCTTTATTTATGTGAAAATTCTACAAGTATTTTTTGCATTTGAAAATGAGGCTAAAAAAGTCAAGTCACTATGTGACTTATTACAGTCATCTGACACATTAACGTAAGTCAAAGCTAATAATCATGCAAATTGACAATGGGGAAAAAGATTTAAGTAAAAATGTTTTTGTAAAACCTCAAAATTCATCCTTAAATCTACCTTTTATGAAGCATGACCGATTTCTCATGAAAATCAAACAAAGCATTAAGGAGTTAAATTCTATCCCTGTTGCATGCATCCAGTATTCCTGATCATATTCAGGATATATAAACATTTAAAGCCCAAACTAAGGACTCAATATTTTCTGGTTAAGAGATTTAATGAAATGCCTATGAAAAGAACAAAAGAAAAACTCACTTTAGTGAAAATTTCTTCAAAAGAATTTTTCCTACAAAATATAATAAATAATTATATTAAAATCACACATTCATTTTCCCTTCAAATCAGACACAATTTTAATTAAACATTAATATTTCATTTTAATATGTTTCATCTGTGGGAAACAAAAATTCAGATAAGTTATACAATAAATTCTAATCCAAACATAGTTCTAACTCCAGAATAATTCAGATTATGGGAAGTTTTTTATAATTATATAGGGCTATTTCTCCAGCTGTGCATCACAAATACTGTAAAAGGTGAAACACAGGCACTTGACAATAAACTGTGCAAGGCATAGTGATCCTTATAGGTCGTGGTATAACTGAACTCCCAATAAGAGGAAAGAAGTAATGACATTTCCTGACCTCTCTCCTCAGCTAAAGGGTTGTCATAAGGTCTTCAATTGATTTGTTTCTATTGTCTTGTGTCAGCATTAGCTGAAGACGTGTCAAAAACAGTGCTTCTGATCTTAAGCTTTTTTTTTAATGAACTATGAAATGGTTCTGTGAATTATGAAATACATCCTTATGTAATTTTAGCAAACACTGCTACAAAGACACTGGAGACAAAAATCAAATATCAACTTATTTACCTGAGGGAAATTATTTTTCTTCTCCAACAAGGCTAAGTAACATAGTATTAACAAAGCTTTCTATTATATTAAGAACAAAAAACCTAATTAAAATTACTTCACGTATAGTTTTAAAATATAGCATCGTTCTGACTATTCTTGTCAAAGAAAATCTTTTTTCCTAAAACATTGTATTTTTAGAATTCTTTATACACTTAGTAGTTTTATGATAAGGCATGTTCAGATTTTCCATAGAGATATTAATTGGAAAGTCCATTTAAACTGAGGTGCACAGAAGTACAATTGCATTATATGGGTTGCAGGGGACAGAGACAGTCTAATGTTGGTAAATTGCGTGTTCTGAAGCATATACCTCCTCCTGACAAAGCCCCAAGGAAAAACTATTCTTTACCAATAAAAGTTATGACTTTTTTTCTCCTCACACAAGTTGGTGATTCAGATAAAAGAGCTATCTAAGCATCCCTGGTGCAGTGACATATTGCCATAGACATCCAACATGAGCACAGTTAAAGACAACAATAGAAGTTTAGAGATTTAAACATTTTTTACTTCAAGAAGTAACTTCATAGTTGATAACAATGGATCAGCCATAAATTATTTTTCTGCTAAAAATAGGCATTTTTTACAAGATAAGATGTAACTAACACCCATTACATTCAGAATATAATTTTTAAAATTAACCCCAAATCTGTGGTTGTAATAGAAAGAGAGGCACTTTCAGTTTTATATCGTTTGAAATCTATACTGAACAGAAGTATAACAATTTAATTCCCAAACCAAAATGAAAGAGTACTAAGACATGTAGTTAGCACACATTATATCATTCCTTAGTCATCCTGACAACATAAAAGCACAGTGACTTTTAAGAAATAAGTAATTTAAAAATAAGATCAATATTTAAAAGTCAAGAAGGAGAAATAAGGAAAAATAAAACCAAAACAAAACCAAGATTGTTGCTATTCGTGTGCAAATAAGAAGCTATTTCTCCACAGGCATTGAATGAATATAAATTTTTTACTTGACATTTTGCACTCAATTATAACCCTTTACTTTCCTATTGTTTAAGCAAGTTTTTTATGCAAATTTTGATTTTTTGCTAAATTAAGTAACTTTTAGCCTAACTTTTGGAAGACTTACTGACTCTCTGCAAATTCCGGGCAACGGAAGAAAATTGTACAACTGCTATAGTCTCATATTTCATACAACATACAAACAGAAGCAGAATGACTAATTAAAAAACAAGGAAAGAAGATTCTCAGACAAAAAACGTAGGAATTATAACTATGCCATGAAGAGTTTTGTGGCCAAGTACAAATCAACACTGGCTTTTTTAATGGAAGTCATCCAAAATTAACATCTGTAGCTTCAAAAGTCTTAGGATCCCAAGGGCCTACAAGTTTCTGGATAAGGCAGTCAAATTCAAAACCAGTCTATCCATTCACAAAGGAAATACAGTACTTTTGGTTATCTCAACAATCTGAACTACTGGAAAAATCCAAATATGAAAAATAGTCACAAAAGAGGTTTTCTTTTCTTTTTAAATGAAGAAAACAGATGAATCATCTGTTGATATACTAATTAAAAGTAACAGAGAACATATTTAAAAGAATCTGAGCAAAACTAAGCATATGGGTACAATATTGAGCAAATTTTGGTTTGATTATACATGGACATCAAGAAACATTTTCATTTATAAAGTATTTCAAATTGCCATTATTCCTCTAATTCTTCCCAGTTATCAGTAAGATTACCTTTGCTTTGCCGTCTCATGCTGACCAACTTTCTGGCTGACTTGATACTCCACCTGGAAGTGTTTCCTGAGCTGGTCAAGTTGGTGTATTTAGTGGAACCTTTAGTCTCATCTTCCCAACCTGGCCGGGAGAGATGGTCCCTAGAAGAGACATCTACATCAGTAGCTGGATCTTCAAGAGTAATCTGAGGTGGCTCCCATCCCTCGATCTCATCTGGTTTCTTGGATTGCATATTCTGTTTTAACATCAAACTGTCCCAAAATCCAGATTTCTTTTCAGTCTTCACATCTTCTTTTATTCTTAATTTCGTTCCTTTAAACTTTGGAGAGTTGCATTTTTCTAGTAGTTGCTGTTCATCATCTTTACTAAACATTGAGGTCACTTCTTTCCAACCTCGGAACCTGGCTCCCTGAACCTTCGTGGCAAGTTGAGACACTGAGGAGGTAATTTGATCTTGAAGTAACTGGTCCTTGTTCCTGGAGGAGGTGGCAGCACTTTGCCCTCTCCTCTGCTCTCCTCTTCCTCGGGAGAATCATCCAGAAGCACTTTGCTCTTGTTCAGTTTCCACATGCTACAGTAGGGTTGGGGGTGTTCTCTTCCCCACCCCTCTTTAAACTTGCTGGATTTTGGTCGGGATGACTGGTTGAGGATCTGTAATTTTTTTTCAGGTTTATGATTTCAGTGAGGGGCCCCCATCCCCGGCCAGAGCCCAGAGCTGGAGCAGAAGCTGGAGCCACTGGAGCCTCTGCCGCTGGGCAGGGGCTCAGCCTTGTTAGTCTATGGCCAGTTTTATAGCCCTTTGGGCATAGCTCGAAATTGCTCTCCAGAATGGCCGAATCAGTTAACAACTCCACCAACAATGCATTAGTGTTCTAATTTTCCCACATCTTCTCCAACCTTTATTGTTTTCCTGTTTTATTATGTTAGCCAATTTGATACATGTGATATGGTACCTCAGAGTTGTTTTAATGTGCACTTCTTTAATCAATAGTGATTTAGAGCATTTTTTCATATGACAATGGACAGCTTTAATTTCTTCATCTGAAAACTCCCTGTTCATAGCCTTTGACCATTTATCAATTGGGGAATGACATATTCTTATAGATTTGACTCAGTTCTCCACAGATTTTAGAAATGTGTAACCTTTATCAATTAACAATTGAGGGGATACCCATTAATTGGGCAATGGCTGAACAAGTTGAGGACTTAGATGTCCTGATGCAAAGTGAAGCGAGACCTGGGAAAATATTGCACAGAGTAATGGCAGTATTGTAACAGTAATCAAGTGTGAAAGACTTAGCTCCAATAATTCATAACAGTTCCAAAGGACTCATGAAGAAAAATCCTATCCACCTCCAGAGAGAGTACTGATGATCTCTGAGTACAGGGTAAAGACAATATTTTTTTCACTTTATTTCCCTTGCTTCTTTTGGCAATGTAGCTAACTAATGTAAAAATAGGAACGAACAGCTAGTGGTACAACGGATAGAGCACTGGGCTTCGAATCAGGAAGACTCATCTTCCCGAGTTCAATGAGGCCCTCAGAAACTTACTAGCTGTGTGACCCTGGGCAAGTCACTTAACCCTGTTTGTCTGAGGTTCCTGATCTGTAAAATGAACTGGAGAAGGAAAGGGCAAATTACTCCAGTATCTTTCCCAAGAAAACTCCAAATTGGGGTCACAAAGGGTCGGATACAACTGAAAACAACGCATCAACAGCAATGTAGAAATATGTTTTGCATGACTGCATATGTATAATGAGCATCATATTTCTTGCCTTCTCAATAGGTGGAGGGAAGAAAGGGGGAAGGGGAAGGAGGGAGGAAATTGGGGAATGAAAATAAAAATAACAAAAAAAACCCCTTCCATTTGGGTTAATCTGAGAATTATCTATAAAGTCTTAAATTGTCAAGACAAAAAACTTTTCCTAGTTGTCTGTGGGAAAATGACATGAAACAATAAAATTACATAAATATGCAGAAGAATAAATCATATCCATATATATACGGTGCATACACATATATGTTTGTATATGCACATATGTGTGTATACATAAATACACATAGATACATATATTTGTATATACATGTGTATATATACATATACATATATATATATATTTCATGTCTAAGTTACTTCTTAGGAAGTAAAAAGGACATGGCCTTTAGATTTCTTCTCTAGTGACAGGACAAAGAGACTTTGAGAAAAGGATTGAGAGCTTTCTCTTGAGATTCTACATATGGACATAAGCCTATTTTTAACAAAGGATGTTTGGTAAGGTAGAAAACTTGTTACATAAAAAGACTACAAATTTTGGAGTAAGGGAATCTCAGATTTCAATATAGATATATAAATGTACATATGCTTGTATATATTTTCTAGTAAGCAGGATTGCTTTGCTTACTTTCATGAAGAATGGATATACAAAAGTCCTAAATAATGAATATAGCCTTGTATATATTACAGAATGCATTATAGAATTCACAGCAGAGCTTCTGCAGATGGCAGCTACAGAGGCAGTTGGATCTTGGCAGTAGAGGAGTAGCAGAAGCAAAAGATTTCTTAGACTACACCAAGGAGTTATGGCAAATTGACCCCTAAAGCAGTGAGGAGGCATAATTAGCTGCCAAATGATAGAGCCTTGAGAACTCAAATGGGAGAAGTTTTTAAGCCATAGAAAACACTGAAAGCTGAAACTTTACCTCACCCTGGAACTTCTATTTTCTAAGGATTTACTGAAAAAACAGGCAGGAAAACCTTTTTTTAATAGAGGGTACATGTATAAGAAATTTATGTACAGAGAGCTGAGCAAAGTATTTCATGATTTACCTCCTTTTTTTTTACTTTGCCACTCTTTCAAAATAAATGTTTTACTATTTGTTTTAACCTTCTTAACTTGACTTTTAGTAGATTATGCAGACAAGGACTCAAGCAAAGTAGTATCCATACATCCATAGTTAACCTTACGTTAATAAGGGAATCCCAGAGTGAGTGGAATACATGATTTATAATTTAAAACCATACTTGTTTCCAGAATATTTGCATTTTTCAGACATTTTGTTCTCTGCATCAACATCAGTTCCTATGCTGTAGGGGCATGTTACCAAACCAAAGGCAGGAACTTTATGTAGGAAATAAAAATAGCTTCTCTTTTCATTTACAAATTTCATCAGAATTGAGGACCTTATATATAGTACTGGCAATTTCTAGAGCTTATTGGAGACAACTCCCCAACACTGACCATGTTCTCCATATCCCTCTCATTGGGGTTCCCTGTGATTTATGACTACCTTTTGCCATTCCTTTATTTCCCAAGACAAAATGTTCAACATGTAATAGTATCCACATGGTACCGGAAGAAGCACACAGGACGGAACCTCAAAACCAAGATTAGATGCCAGATTTAATAGTGGCTCCGAAGATAGACTGAGTTGTATGAACACTTCTAGTGATGGCTGCAAAGGAATAATTTATGCTAATACCTTTAGCATTGGTATAATTGTGGAAATGTGGAAAATATATAGAAATAGAGGCTGCATCTAAATGCATTTTCTCTGTGGCCTTATCATCATTAAGAGACGTGTTAGCTATGCTTTTAAGGTTTGATTTGTATATTATTGTAGTATATATATAGAGATGATCCACTTCAAAATGAACCCCTGGTACAACACTGGCCAGAACATGGCATCATTTTAACGAATATAAAGAAGAAAATGAGTAGAAAATTCCCATGATAAATATCTACATGATTGATAAAAACTAAGTGGAATATCAGCACTCTAACTACATGGGTGTCTATGCTAATGTGACCACACAATTATTTATTTTGAGTAAAATTCCTTATAACTATGTTCAAATGGAATTGTATCTGTTTCAATATTATATTTGTCATCTAAAAGTTAAGTGAATTATATAGATTCTTGAATTCATGCAACCTGTGAAAAATCTGCTTTCATATCTCTTTCTTATGTATTGTTTTCCATGTCATGTTCATGTTTGATGTATGATAGAAATAGCGTCTTGTGTACCTCCATCCCTAACAGCAGGTCAATTTCTTTCAAGTATCTTCTATCTCTAAAACCAAGTATTAAGAATTATGATCCTTACCTTCATATTCTGATGGATGCTTGGAACATTTGCCCCTACAGCTATCTAGAATATTTTTTTTTACGCTACTGCCTCCTTCTTATACATGGGCAGTGCAGTAGGTGGTCTGATATTTAACTCCTGAATTTACTTTAATTCTCTCAGGAGACTGTGTATAAAGTCTAATCTTATAGAGGCTGAAGGTTATAACATTTCACGTTAATATCTTTTTGATTCAGGGGATCCTAATAATCGATTTGGGAATGTAGATAACATATATATGGTTTTATTATGATATTAACAATATCATGTATGATACTTTGTACTATATGATATATTAAATTATATAGTATCTTTAATATATTGAAATTATATATAACAATATTATTAACATATGGTTTCTTTTAAAAATATTTTCACTAGAATTAACTGTGTTTGCAGTATGAACTAGAGTCGAGTTCTTTAAAATTCAATGGATAATGGAAACAATAAAGATACTCATGTACCATTTATTAATTATAGGCAAATACTCACTGTGAGAACTGGCAACAGAAGGTAAATTTACCCCTTCTGGTTTTGAATTCACTCTTTACAGACCATATATCTAGTTATCTAGATAACCATTTGTGTATCACCAATGACACATAAGAATAGAATAAGCTTGATGTTTAGGGAGGAGCAATATAGACCATTTTCTTTACCCAGGATTTTTACTTCTATCCATCACTGCCATAGTTGGAGCCATGTCCATTCATATTCTGCTATCCCTCAACTCTGGCTGCTCCCATTCTTCTGGCTACTCTCCTCTTCTTCCTGACTAGCTGAATAACAGTAGAGCAGGATTTCTTTATTATTTTTTCTGTCCCCGACCCCTTTAGTAGCCTGACAAAGCCTACGGACCACTTCTCAGAATATTTATTGCCTACATTCATAATTCATGAAAATTCCAAATTTCAATTAGAGATCAGTAAAAAAATAAGAAAAATTAAATTTATGGACTCATGCACCCCGGTAAAGAATCCTTCTACTAGAAAAAGGAACCAAAACAACAGCAATAACAAGAGGGCCAGTAGGGACAAACGTGATTAGAATAATTAATACCTATGCAATGCCAGTCAGTGTGGATTTTTAAACATCAAAATGGAAGACATTGGATTTCACGTGTATTCAAACAAAAACAGGGCAGTTACCTAAAGGTGACAATAGAAAGAAAAACCTTTTTTGTCCAAAAGGAGAGAAAAGTTTGATAGATGTTTCAAAATACATGATAAGCAAATTAAAATTTTGCAGAAATGCATATGAAGAAAATGGATACTATTTCATGGGGTAATTATAAAGGCTGATTGTAGTTATATGACACTGTATTTGTTAAATGTAATGGGAAAAAATGGCTTATCTTCAGAATGTGGCCACCAAATGGCAAACTTGCAAAAACAACAACCGCAAAAAATCCTCTATGGGCAACATCCACTTGAACCCAGTCAACAATATATTGGCCAAGAAGTGTCAAAAAATGGTTTATTCATAGGTGTTGTTACAGAACTGAAAGGTGGTATGGGGGCAGTATAGAACCAGGTCATTGCCATGAAAAATTAATTTAATTTAATTTTCAAATCCAAATTCTTTCCTCCCATTTTCCTAAGCCTAAACCTCCATTGAGAAAGCAAGAAAAACAAAACTTGTTACAAGAATTTATAGTCAAGCAAAAGAAATTCCAATATTGGCTTTGTTAAAAGAAAGAAGCAAAACATGAACATCAATATGCTCTCTGAGTCCCTCATCTATACATCTGCCAGTGAGTAGCATGTTTCATTATGAGCTCCTTGTTACTGTGGTTGGTCATTGTCTTGATTAGCGTTGCTAAGCCTCTCATCATCAGGAATTAGTGTGTGTGTATATGTGTGTGTGCATATTGTATATATGTACACAATCCATATATGTATGTATGTATATATATACATATGTATATGTATCTCCTTAAGGAATTTGATACTGATTATGTAAGGAAACGGTAGAAAATATGTAACATTATGGTTGCAAAAACTTAGCACTTAATGCTGACTCAACCATTCTGAAGAGCGTTTTGGAATTATGCCCAAATGGCTATAAAATCATGTATAACCTTTGACCATGCAAAACGATTAGTAGTTTTGTATTCCAAAGAGATTACAAAAACACAAGGGGCAGTTAGGTGGTGCAATGCGTAGAGCACTGGCCCTTGAGCGAGGAGGATGTGAATTCAAATCTGGCTTCCAACACTTGATACTTACTAGCTGTGTGACCCTAGGCAAGTCACTGAACCCCAATGGTCTTGCCAAAAAAGGTGGGGGGGAAGGACCTATACATACAAAAATATTTATAGCCACTCAGTGGTGTGAAAGAATTGGAAAGTGAAGGGATGTCCATCAATTGTGGAAGGGCTGAACAAGTTGTTGTATGTAGGTGTGATGGAATACTAGTATGCTATAAAAAAGGATGAGCAGGATGTTCTCAGAAAAATCTGAAAAGACTTAAATGAACCTATACAAAATGAAATGAGCAGAACCAGGAGAACATGGTATACCATAACAGCAACGTTGCATGATGATCAACTGTGAATTACTTAGCTATCTTCAGCAATACAATGATCCAAGACAAGTCTGAAGGACTTACAATGAAAAATGTATTCCATCTCCAGGGAAAGAACTGATGGAATTTGAATGCAGATCAAAGTACATTTTACTTTCTTTCCTGGAGTTTCTTGTCTGTTTTCTTTAACAGCATGAGTAACATAGAAATACATTTTGCATAACTGCACATGTATAATCTATATCAATTTGATTGCCTTCCCAGTTCAGGAGTGGGGAATGGAGAGTGGGAGAAAATTTAGAAACCAAAAGTTTTTAAATGAATGTTAAAATTGTTTTTACATGTAATTGGGTAAAAAAAATAAATTTAAAGTAGAAAAAAATTAACACCTACCTAATACCTAGAAAGACACGATCAGGTAGCCAGAATTATATAGGAGAATCTTGCTATCCATTGTAAACTAATAGAGACACAAAAAAGTGCTACAAAGTTAGATCCCAAAATATCTTTGAAAATTCAACTAATAAACTGCTGGGACTGGATCATTATCAAGGAGAAACTACTGCATAAATCACCTGGTTATGACATCGGTTCCCCAAAAATTAACAACAATTTTTATTTTAGCAGATGTCACCACTACACATATTTAGAATCTCCAAACATATTACTTTCTACTTCAGAAATTGATACTCACAAAACTAGAAAATTTTGATACAAAATGTCTCATTGAAATGATTGTTGATGGACCTCCAATCTTGACCTTCAGTTCTCCTCTCTGCCATGAAGGCAGCCCTTCATGGAACAGGGACTTACAATCCTTTTCAAGCTGGGTGAGATTGATTGCATGGTTATTCTGCGATGTACATAAACAGAGAATACTGTAAATCAAGAGCAGCACATTCATCTTCATATTCACTTGGAACTCAGAGGTGCTGGTACTCAAAGACTGTTGATTTTGTTATCTGTTTTCTTCTAATTAGTGTGATATACAGTATGTAGATGTAAGGCCTCCTGCATTGTTGCTTTCAAGTTTGGTCTTTAGAATGCCTTCTGACTAAACCACCTGGTGGAAGAATTATCTGCAGCAATCTGCATTTTCGTTTTGGAGATTTGACACACAGGTTGTAGACCATGCAAATACAGCTAGCAGAGAGTAGATGCCAGGACTCTAATGCTTTGGTAATTCTCTGATCTCATTGATATAGATACTCTTTCCAACAATAAAGATCACAACCCATCCATGACTTCGTATTTTAAGCAACTCTTGCCCATATGCTACAATAAATCCACCATAGATAGTCCATGTAATACATTATCTCCCTTCCTTTCATTTTACTGTTCATTGAAAAGCTGCAAAAGGAGCATGGTGCATATTAGATTGTAACCAATTAAATCTATTACAAAACTCCAGCTTCTAGTTACCAAATCCAATACCCAGAATCCCTCTAGAAGGCATTCCAAGCAAAACAATGTTTAAAATGAACAAAGTAAATTAAGATGCATTTCATCAGTGGGCAGTTTCAAAACATAATGGAACCACTTCTCACCGTGCAGTCCACGAGGCTGATACCTTAAATATTGATTTTCTAGTCATTGTCATTGTCATTGTAAAAAGCCATTCTGTTTCCTCCTAATGCCATAAATTTAACTTTAAACAGAATAAGAACCTTTTAGCAAGAAAATTTCAGATCTATCTGTTTATTTTGGAAATTAAAACCACCAGGATTGAAAGGAAGAAAAAATGACCAAAGTGGGTTTTCAAAAATTTAAAACTCCATCATGCATAAATGGAGCTCATCAAAGAAAGTAATTTCCCTGCAGAAAACACTCCATCTTTTGTTTTATGTAAGTTATCAACATGAATATTTTATTTTCAATGAAGCTGTCTTTTCCCCTCTGTGTTTCATGGCTTTCACTTAGTGTCTAGAGTAAATAAGCTTCCCACCCTTCCACCTTACTCTATTATTCAAGTCATTTGCAATGAAATACTGTCTTTGCCATGGTATGAAAATTAGCAACTCAGTTTTGCAAATATATCTGATTTTTAAAAGTCTTTGCTCTTTTTTCACCTGAAAGCACAAATCCCTGAAACTCCCCCTACCTAGATAGGCAAGAAGGCATTTTAACAAGTTCAAGAATCTTCACAGGTTCCCTCTTACGTCTTGGTTTCAAATACAAACTTGGCTGGCTTTCAAAAGCCTTCACAGTCTAGAACCAGCCAAAAAATTTTAAGTGCTTTTCACATTATAATCCAGGCAAAGCAACTTATTTCTTTCCTCTGTACATGACATTCTAACTCCTCCCTCTATTTCTTTTCCATAGACTGCTTCCCTGGTGTCTAGAATACTCTCTCTCCTCCTCTCCACTTGTTAAAACCTCTAGCTTCATTCAAGAACCAAAGTGTCACAAAAGGTTTGTTTCTTTGTTGGTTTTCCTGGTGTCACTCCTCTCATTCTCTAATAACTTTGTATTTTGTTAACTTACTTATGTGTGTATATGTTGTATTTCATTTACTGAACATAAGCTTCATAAGGGCAAGGGTTTTTATTTTTGTCCTTTAATACCAAGAAGATGCACAGTTATTGGCATGTTCTGGGACCTCAATAAATGCTTATTGACTTCAAATAAATTGATGTTTTCCATCAATTTTAATTTAACTATCAGATGTGAAAGGCATCTATACTGAACCAATGCTCAAAAGATTTTTATCTCTGGGTTTTAATTCATTTGTGGATTCCATACCAATATAGGAACAGTGATAATTAGTCTGGATAGCAAAAAAACTGGTGTTAGTCATGCTACCTCCATATGATAGCATGTATTAATGTTTGTCTATAAATCCTCCATGCAATATTTCTCCATTCAGCAGATTGATTTCCTTTTGTTCTTTGATTATCTCTATGTCACCAATATATTATGCTGACTGTCCATCCTCTGTCTCTTACTCTTGCAACATGACCAAATCAATTATTTATATGATGCTGTAATAAGTGGTAACATGATACCACCAATTTATACCCATCATTAATTTGTCATTATGCTTGGTAATATTGTCAATTTTTGTTTCTTTTTCTGAGTTTGTGTATTCCAGTATTCACAGCCTTGTAGTCTCAGTGGGAAAATATGATTGTTAAAGAAGCAGACCTTGGTGGCACTTATCAATGTGGGGTCCTTGAAAGGTTGACATAATTTCTCAATGTAATAGTCTTATCTTCTTATCCCACTCAATTTTTGTTTTACCTATAATATCTGAGATGTACATATCAATTGATGATCTCAGTATACTGTTCATTCAATTGTGTGTCATAATCTGAATAATACACATTTTCACTCATGTTTTCCCCCTCCCCCAGTTTGTATGACTCTTCATTAGAGGTTTCAGGAAATTCTGGGTGACTATTTGTTAGTAATACTGTAGACAAAATTCTTGTTCTGGTACAGGACATGCTAGATGACATATAAAGTCCTAGTGCTCTGTGATTCACCATATTATTGACTATAGTAATTTCCAATGCTACATCCATTGAAGTCTTTTATAAATTTAACATATGAATATATGATACCACATTTCACTAAAATCTTTAAGGTTGCTTTTGATAAACCAAGTAAAATGTCTTTCAATATAATTACTAATAAATTACTAATAGGTGGTGTATCTTATTTTTCTCCACATCTCATTTAGTGATGTGAGTATTAAGATGTCTTCCTTCCTAGGTAATCTTCCATGAAATCCTGCCTACTTTCTTCTATTTTCACCAAGGATGCTTTTCATATATACATGCCTGCATGTATGGACAATTCTCCTAAAAAAAGTCAGCAGACTATTCTGTCTTCACTTCTGCTTAAAGTAGCACTTAAAGTGTAAATAGAACTAAATCCAACTTAAAATGTCATCAGCATAGAGCATCTTTTCTCTCACTCATCCATTTGGTCTATCTGGGAGCCAGGAGCAAGATGTCTAGATTCAAAGGAACAAACAGTAATCTAGACAGCAGATGATGAACTCAATTGGCACACACTCCTCTTCCATCATCTGTCGACCCAGCTGGCTACCTCTTCCTTCACTGTGCCAGAGCCTGTGCTAAGTGTTTTACAAATATTATTTCCTTTGATTGCTGCAGCAACTTAAGGATGTAGGTGCTATTATTAGCCCCATT